>NW_017296901.1:639075-679261 GCF_001594075.2 Trachymyrmex cornetzi
CTCTCTCTCTCTCTCTCTCTCTCTCTCTCTCTCTCTGCATTCCGCATTGTAGGGTTCAGAAGCACTCACACGGCGTCACTAAAGCCATAAGCAAATCACTGACTAATTGGCGCTGTACGTTGCAAACGTGTCTCAATATGATTGTGAATCGATGCGAAAAATTTATCTCGATAGTCATTGGCGTGAGGAAATGGGAACAATGAACACCGAACTCATAGTCCGAATAATCAAAGCTGTCTCCTCCTCTTCACCGTGCCACAATCCCGAGAGATATCGCCGGTGCATTAGCAAGTCAGATAACTGTAGCTCTTCCCAAGAGAAAGAGAAAGTGAAAGAGAGAAGTGCTCAAATAGAGGAGAAACGTCTCCCTTCCATCCTTACCTCCCTCTTCATCGTCGTCTCGCGAAAGTAGCGTACATATACTTAGAAAAGAAAGGCCAAGAGAGAAAAAGAGACGGCGAAGAGAAAATCGGTGGATTTACGTTTCTTATATATCGCTCGAGGTGCCAACGTTCACCCTCGTCGCGGCGCGGCGCGGCGCGGCGGTACCTTGAGAATTTAAAAGGGGCGGCCGGAGCTTAGAGGGCTGAGTTTCCTTCTACCTTCGCCGCTTATTTACTCGGGCGCCCAACTTTTTCCATCCATCGATGCCATTAAAAATAAAAGTCGGCCGGAGGATCGCGTAAGTGCTTCTCCAATTTGAGGATTTCCCCTTTTTATTTGATCTTTTTCCTTATCTCTTTTCTCTTCCGCTGCTACACTTTCTTGCCGACTTATCGTGAATAAAAAATATATCTCCGTACGTCCCTTATCGTGCATTACTCCGACGATTATTCGAAGGAACTTCGGTTTAACCGTCTGGGCGGAATTTCTCTATCGATATTGCACACTCGCGCTGCTCTTTGGATATCGAAACTGCCGGTTCTTATCTGGTTATCTCGTAAAACAATGATATTCTTCGCATTGCTCGCGCTGTTTCGCGAAAACATTTTCAAAGCGACTCAAAGAGAATTGCTTGGAAAACAGATTGGTACAGTATGCTGCATTACACTGCCGCATACCGTGCCGTCGCGATGAAGTATGCGAAGATCGAGATCGAGGATAAAATTCTGTTTGTGCAGACAGAGGCAGAGAGGATGGAAAAGAAAGGACGAGAAGTAGAGCCGGTACGACCGAGACCATTGTTCTCCGTGGAAGTGTTTCGGCACCTCGGCAAAGAGAGTTTGTACAACTCTCTAAGCTGGCTGCCATTTTCAATAGAACGAACTCTGCTATGACTCGTCCGTCCTGCGGGACATTGAAGAGTTTTCAACATACCATCTAACATGTTTGCGCTATTTTTTAGAACTTTGTATTGCTTTACGACGTCGGCAGCGTAACTTAGATAGATCCGAGGCACAGTAGAAACAACTAAGAATTTAAATAAAAATTTATATTGTGTTCTCACGAAAAATTATTCGTAATTTCTTGTGTGAAAAATTTCTCTCGTACGATACATCTCGTACGGTACGTTAATATCAATACAAAACCTTATTGTTCCGCAAACACGAACGTTACTTAGGCCGTAGGCGTCACTCGACGTGCAATTTACCCGCCTCACGAGCACCGAAAACATCGACACCGGCCCTTTGTTAATTCGCGTGTTATCCATTAAGTGGACAAACAAGAAGCCCGAAGCACGGTTCAACACGCTGGAAGAAACAACGTCGAGTGGCGAAATACATTCGCGGCTAGACAGCCACCACGGTATAGGAAGACGGAAGCAATACGGCAGAAGTTGGAGTAGAAGCGGGTATTGTTTTCCGCCGGATTGTTCTCCGGTCTGAGTAGGGTCGACTTCGTGTCAAACTGCACTTTTTGCCGCACACCGCGCCGCGGTGGTCGCGTCTGTTGCCGTCACGACGACGCGCCCCGTTTCGCCCTGCTCGCGCATTTTGCGAAGCGTTTTTCTTACGTTCGCTAACCGCTCGTCGACACGCACGTAGAAAGAAATCTCGGTACTTGGACGAACCTCCGTGAAAAATTCACGAACAGATTTGCTCGACGGATCTACCCAATGTGCACATTTATCTCCTGAACAGCGTACGATTTGTTATTCACATTTACGACACGTTGAATTTAAATCCATTCTACACTAAAAAAAAAGTTTGTTCAACCAACTGAACACATTTAGTTGAACAAATTTTTTTATTCAGTGTAGATTAATCGAATTCTAAATGAATACGATATAGTTGTAGTTACATATTTTTTCGGATTTAGAAACGTATCTTACAATCAAGATAAAGTGATATAATTTCAAACATGATACAGTTCTGAAAAAAATAAGATCCCAGTTAACGCAAATTAAAAATAATATAACATCAATATTGTAATTTCGTGCTCAACAATATAAATGTAATATAACATATGTTGTAATATAACAGAATTACATTATTGTATGTGAAATTATAACATGGATGTTATGTTACTTTTAATTGATGTCGATTGGGATAAATCCAATTATCGAGGTTCAAATTTTGCTTTTTATTCTTTGATGATATTCTTTAGTACCTTCCACACAATGAGATTAAGATTACCAAGTTTGAAGAACCTCGAAATTAGATTCAAATCTTAGCTTATTCAGAATTGTGCCATGTTCAAAATTGTGCCTCCGTACCTTACATTATTTTGGAAATAAAAGATTGCGTGGCTTTGTATTAAGAGGAGCACCGAGGAGCACTTAAAATACGCGACGTCGTATTTTTTCCCAACAATAAGAACGTACTGCAATTACTTTCGATGCAACACGCCGATTTTATTCTTCAACTTCGTTCACTTGTCGACTCGTTTAAACTTTTTTAATGATTCACTACAATGTACGCCCCGCTAATCCGAGAGATCTGCAAAGCCAAGATTCAAGCTACGGAAGCTACGGATTCGCGAGGATCTTCGATGTCATAAGTACAACCTGAGCGCTTGCGCTATTAATTATTATTATCATTATTTGTTCCCTTAACACTCACGAAGGGAACAATGAGGTAATTGCTGGGCAGACTTACCTGGGATCCTTAAAGCCACCCCTTAAAGCTTGTGCTCGGCAATCTAAGCTCCTACGTGCCCGAGGTGTACGATAATAAGTAGCCGACGCATTTGCAGCGGTTGATACACAAACCTGTTCAGACTGAGCAACTTCCAGCAGCAGTGTTCCCATGATACTACCGAAAGTCACTCTTACTGTGTCTCGTTTTATACATATATAACGTATGGTTGGCATGTCGGAAACTATTCGACGTTTGCAGTGATAAGTAAATAAGCACGAATAAATATGTACATAATATTTGAACATATAATTAATCGTTGCTGTCGATTTTATCCTTTGAGAGAGTTATAATGCTGTATAAGTGTTAAGGTTTGTATAATGTTGCGTCTATAGAACGCCGTTAACTCTTTGGAACTGTTTAAATTTATTTTGCGTCAATATTGGGATTAAGTTAATTAATTAATTAAGCAAATTAAGTTAATTAATTATTAAATTAAAAATCTGTAATTTTTTTGTTAAAAAATACGTGTAATACATTCTTAAAGATCGGACAGGTTGTTGCGTCAATGGTACTGAAAAAAATCGTTCATGCAAAAATATATTACTATTAAATTTTTTTTATACGCATCCGGGAGAATTTTATGTGTATCCATTTTTTATATTTAATCATTTAGAAATTAAAAATAATGGTATATTTTTTTTTAGGAAAAAAGTATCTATGGTTTTTGAAAGAAATAGGATACTGTGATAGAACATCTCGATATAAGTACTGAATGGTGTGCTTGGAAGACCTTGAAATTCCGGGACAATCATTTCCGATTCTCTCGATTTCGCTCGCCATGAACACGAAGAGAACACGGCAAATCGCGTTCAACTTTTCTCAGTAAAGGATCTCGTTATTGTTTAATCCCCGTCTCCTCGTTACAACGCCAGCTCTCAACTTTTTCGAAAGAGAACTTCGTGCTTGCTCGTCCTCTCTTTCACCTCACTTCCGCTCGTAGATATAAAAGCGGGCAGAAGAAAGCAAGAAGAAAGTTCATATCGTAGCCGCGTACGTGAGTGGAAACGAGAAAAAGAGAAAAAGTGTAAGAGAAAAAAGGATCGGCGGATCGGAGACTTGCACTTGAAAATTCATGTTTGACGACGTTCGTTTGTTCTTCGTCAAAAGTTTATTGTCTACTGATACTTTCTGTCAAGTCTTGCAGACAACGCAATTTGATAGCTCATTTGTTAGTCGGTGGGCTAAAGTTCTCGCGGTATCGACTTGAATTAGCCCCGACAAATGGATGATACGCATAATGCAATTATACATGATTGATCCTTTGTTAGATGAAAATATTAGAATCGCTAATACTAAATGGATGGAAAATAACAAAATGTTTCATTGCATAATATATTTTTCGTTTCCATTTAAAAAAGTATTACGTCGAGTAAACATACAATTTTCGTGAAAAGTGTAAATTGCGCTTGAATAAATGTTTTAATATCCCGTAATAATGTATCCTCATTTATTTATTCTCATACGCGCGCGAACGCGCGCTGTGTGTGTTTAAAATGTTGTTACACTATCTATGAATAAAAGCGAGGTATTTTACGAAGCACGCTTTATCCAGCGATGTTTAACGGAATGGTATTTCAGAGAAGCGCATTTTGCCATAACATTTTTAACATTGATAACCTAGCTCAACAAATTGCTCTGTGACGCGGAAGTTCCAAACGAATTATGTAATTTGCCCGCGTTGAAAGCAAAATTGCCCTATACCGAATGCACCCGCGCGTTTAATCGGTTCGGTCCTAATACAATGACATGCTCGAATGTGAGCGTGAAACAATATTGGTATTTCAGATATTTTATTAAAGTTCCAAACGGGCCACGATAACGCCGCGGCGAGCAGGAAAGAGAGAGATCGGAAGAGAGATGAGAGGGGGCGGAATGTGGTCCCGTCGGGGTTCATAGCCCTATGAGTACGAGTACTATCGATTATTGACTTGGTGGCAAAGGTGGAAGCAATACACCTACCTCGCATTCTTCCGCCACGATCTCCTAGGAAATCCGAGCTTTTGTCGGATAAAATCGAAAGATTTAATTTCAAAATGGAAGAGAGAGAGAGAGAGAGATGTCATCGAAAATCTCTACGGTAAAGCATAGAAGGCCCTTTTCGTTTCGCTCGTTTTACCTCATAAATGTGAATTTACAGAGACGATGTAATAAAGAATTTACAATCCGTATCATATACAAGTATATTCGATACTGGTAATATAATAACTATTAAAAAGATTAATAAAACAGTAGAATTTTGTCGAGACACGTTTCCAAAAAAATTACAAAATTATTTTGTATAAATACATTGTGTATACCTAATTTTATATTTTAATTACTTCTTATACTTTACATACATTATATATTCCGAAAAGTTATATAAATCAGAACATTGTACACTAACAAGTATCCGTACGCGTCCAACTCGTGGAAGCGATCAAGGGGAGCCCGTGTTCCTCGAGGCAGAAAATCAGTTTATGCTGTCTAACAAACGAAATTAACATCAGCGGCGCCGATAAAGCCTGGATAAAAGCCCGGGCAGATATCAAATACAATTTCTGTTAAAACAGTTACTTCCTCCGGCTGTCCATCCATTCGTCCGAGACGAAGCGGCCGGTCTTGAGGGAGTCCATTAACGTCGGATGACCGGACGGGTACCGGAAGTCCCGAGGGAACCGCAGACGGAAAAAGTAGCGTGGCAGGAACAGACTGTCGGGTGGGCTGAGGAAGTAGCGAAGAAAAAGGGTGCAAAATACCAAGCGGGCTGGCATTAAACGAATTCTGCGGTCTCGCTGTCTCCGCCACCTTTCGTTTCGCCGCGCCTGCTCGTGCTCCGCAATCGCTATTTATCACCGAAGGGTTATCAAAAATCGTTTTCAAAAGTCTCCTCTCCGAAATCGATTAAGCCCGCTCGCCGCCAGGCAGACATCCCGGTGTCCTCGGCGCGAAACGAGAGAGACGACGATGCATCGCGTTAATCCATTTCGCGCTACTCCATTACTCTCATAACGAATTCCCTTGCCGAGATTAGCACTCGTGCAAAAAAAGAAAAGATAAAAAAGAAAAAAGAAAACGAGAGGAAAACCTTTACCTTCCACTTTTCTTTCTCCTCCCGGCCGCGTGTAAATGTCACATCGGAACGGGGTTTCCCTGCCTGCTCGCGTACCCCCCTTAGTTCTTTTTTTTTTCATTCTTTTCACTCCCTACCTCTCGGAGGATAACGAACCGCCTTTTGCCCGGTCCCAGCTAACGATGGGCACTTAAAGTTTAATCTACCTAATTAATAGTGCTCGTCTATTACCGGGACAAGTCTCCTCATATTTTCTGACCCTCGCGAGGTATTCCCGCCGGGTATAACCCCCTTCCCCTCTCGAGCAAAAAGCGGCCCGGCTAATGCAAGGAAATAGCTGTTTCCTATGTTTTCAACATTTTTTTTGTTTGTGCCTTCACCCTCTGACACTTTTGTCCATCCTGAGCTATCTCTCTCCGGATTGTACGGTTTTAAATGCGATTGAATGAAGTCCTCGCATTTACAAAATTATTGCCAATTGTTCTCAAACGGCTGATTTAATTTTTACGAGATTGCAATATTTAAAGGAAGTAAATGACATTTTTATTGTCGCTAAAAAGAGGGAGAGAGTATCGTGGAATTTTAAAGAAACGATTTAAATTCGAAAATGTAATGTTGAACAAGTTTCATTTCAAAATTCTACTGAATATCTTACTAAAGTTATTCTTCGAAAATATTAAAATGTTCTTTTCAAGTAGTAGGTTCATATTGTTAATTGTAGATTTATATTGCTAACAAAGGAAGTTTGGAATTAGCAGATTTCTTATTTACACGATTATTTAAGATTAATACTGAAAAATTATAACAAACAAAAATTTTAATTAGAATTTTATCTCGTTCAAAAGATGATGTTACCGATTAATTGGTCGCTCAATTAGTACATGTAATAGTAATTCATAGAATCGTTTGCAATTGAATGAATGTAATTATGTTATTCTCTGCGTGGTTTAATGATGCGATAATGGTATTTAATCATTTCGTTAATTAACCACATTTAACGAATTGTAATGGCGCTACAAATAGGCGATGAAAATAATGAAACATTTTGAAATCTACAAACCTATGCCAAATCGGATTCGTCATGATGGACGTTCATTAACTTCTAAATATAATTACGAGCGCTTGGTCTCAAGATGATTGAAAGTTATCCTGCAATAACATATAACAACAAAAATACAATATGTTAAATTTTATGTCGAATTTTATGTCATTACGCGCGATCTAAAATTTTACTCATAAATTCTTTATTTATTATTCAACGCAAATCCTTCTCACTTTTCTATTAATAAAGAAATCGAGTAAGTCAACTAACAATTAATTATAGATTAATAAATAAAATCCATAAATAAAATACGATGAAGTTGAGACTTGTACATGATATAACTGATATATATAATATATGTGAATGTATGTGTGTGTGTTACACGATCTATTCTAATTAATCCTAACGCAAAATAACGGATAGAATATGTATCCATATATAAATATCATATTGCAATATCATACTGCAATCGCGATATCGAATGCATAGCTTCTGTCGCGTCTAAAATTCGACTGTATACATCGACTTGTATTGTTCCGTACGCGGAGGGCGATTTCTCGAGGTCTGCGAGAATTGATCGACACCTCGCGTTAGATTCTCGCGTTATCTCGATGCGTCTTTTCTTTCCTCTTGCGCCAACTTGCGCGCATTTCTCTCCCCGCTGACACCCCCGCCGCCATCGTTCTGTCGATATATCTCGAATCGGCGGGCAGGACCATTAATTTCATTTTATCGTCGTGCGGGGCTCGAAGCGGCCGGCGCGGTAATGCGTTTTAAATGTAAAACAGGCTAAGGCCTACGGCGCTAACGGGACGAGTTCGCGATAAAATTTGATTCAGACTCGTCCGCGCATCTCTTTGTAAACTTCCTGAATGATGCTATTGTTAAATGGCAAATGAGAGAAGGAGAAAAGACGAAATGATTTTGCGAATGATAAGAATGTGCATCGCATTTATTTTGCAATATTTCTTAAACTTCGCGAAAGCGTTCCTAAATTTAATTGACTATTGATCTTATAATTACATATTTTTAATTAGTAAATTTGAAATTTTTTTTTTAATTTAATTAAAATATTCAGTTATTTGCATCGATTATTAAAAATTAAAATAATACATCTAGGTAATGTTAATAACTAACACTTTTTTACATTCGCAACATCCAAAAGAATGAACAAATGATAAGAAATCGCGGAAAGTTTCACTTATAACACTTAATAGAAGATTAATTTATTGTTAGGTTCATTTATTATTGTGGTTCGTTGTGCACCTTGTAAGCACATTTACATAAATTATCAAGCCCGTATTCAAGATTCAAATACGGATGAGGGTTGCTCATGAAAATGAACCGATGAGACGGGTATCGCCTCGTCGTTAAGCGGCTCAACTACCCCACCATCCGAAGTTGGTCCTTCTATCCTGCGCGCTCTTCCATCGCGAAAGATAGAACGAGAGCGCTCGTTGGTCGACTTTATGAATATTCTCTTTGTGGCCATCCCTTGATGCACTCGTTCACTCAGAAAATGTCAGTGAGCACGGCACCTTGCGTCGGTAAATGACCGTCCTCGTATTATAACGGAGCGACAATGCCTTAATGGAGGAAGGATTATTTTGCGGATAAATTAATGGATACTTTGCCGATGCGGCAAAGTATTACGTTCAAAGAGGATAATGTATCACAAGCCATGTTGTTAATAAATTCATATTAAATGTACAATACACTACAATCATAGTCATAGACTATTTGTAATTCGGTCGGTTTAGTTTTTAATACGTTACTCGTACTAAAAAAAGAACTTGCTTTTTATCTATTATTACAACTTCTACAGATATAAACCCAAATTATTTCCTCCTTATTAGCTAACTCAATGACTGTGCTGTTTGAATATTTTCAAACTAGTAAACTAATTCGTATTGCAGCTAGAGAATATTCCCTTGGAATTCGATAGGAGTCTTGTCAAATATCCTGTTTTACACATCTTCCCTATGTGTCACGTGGTCGACGTCTGAACGCTTTAAATCATCCCGTCTAGCTGCCAGTGTATCAGTGCAAACTGCAAGCAAGTACAACGGGCCACTGAATATGTAAGTTGATGTTTTCGGCTGGTTGGCTGGTTGGCTATCGTACATACAGGGTGGGCTGCTATCGGCCATTCGAATTGCGCGAGCACCGACAGTCAATGTGCACCCGTGAGGTCAGCCGACGGTGGGATTAATTATGCAGCGAACCTCGGGCCGGTGCAGTGTTCGCCTGTCCACCGGCCAATTAACTTCGAAAACATCCACGAGCCACGAAATCCAAGCGGTCGGTGTGTCACTCTGGAAGGTAGTCGGGGACGCGAGCGGTGCGGGAGAATCACCCGGTGTGCATCTTCGAAATTTAAATGAAAAAGCCATTACGCAAATAAACGCTTATAAATACTCGAATTGACGTCAGGACTTGGCGCGGTCAATGACACTCTTCACAACAGTATCGTGAGACGCTGTTCTCAAATTCAATGTAATATGTCTTTTGGCTAAATCGGTTACGAGATCGATTTAGGTACGTTAACCAGTTTCGTCGCACATAATTGATAATTCTCTCATCGATAGCCAGCGCTTGCGCGTTTTAATAATCAAGCTTCATTATAGTCTGGCTTTCGAACCGCGTTCGAACTATGTGAATTACGAGAAATATTTTACGATAATGGAAAGTTTATAGGAATATTACATAAATTAAAGTAGAGAGAAAAACTTTTGTCGATATGGTAAAGAATTCATGATAATTCATATAATAAACAACACATACACACACATCTTATATATCTTTCTATAATTTTATTTATTTTAAAGTAGAAACCGGTCAATGGTCACTTCAAGCTTTATATTTACAATACGTTCAGAATTGCGATATAGTTTTGAGGTGGTAAAGAATAGTTTGCAGTAAGAAAGAAGGGCGCAAAAGAAGCAACTCTTACTTAAAGAGTATTCTTAGCGAAGTGACATAGACGAGACTAGGGGCGGTCGTTGCCGAGCATTAATCCCATTCAACTGGGTTTATCGTGCGCGCGAAGTAAATTGGCAACGGCCGCTGCTAAATACTAGGAATACAGTTTCCATCGGCAATGGCGATCATTCGTTCCACCCCAATCTGCTTCTACAAAAGCTGGTCTGCTTGAATTCAGGAGCGAAATGGATATACATATACAGGATGTCTCAAAATAATCACTAAATATTTCATGGGCAAGTAGAACGGACTAAACTGAGTTGAAAAGTTCTCTACCGTTTTGCAATTTTCGCAATAGTTAATAAAATATTAATTATTAAAAATTGCCAAAAATTGGTCTTGAATAATTTTTTACTCAAATACTATCAACTTTATGGAAAAATTGCAACAGACAAAAATTGTTTATTTTTGTCTGTTGCAGTTTTTCTGTAAAGTTGATAGTATTTAAGTAAAAAATTATTGAAGACCAATGTTCGACAATTTTTAATAACTATTGCGAAAATTGCAAAATGGTGGACGACTTTTCGACTTAGTTTAGTCCGCTCTACCTGCCCATCAAATATTTGGCGATTATTTTGGGACACCCTGTGTATATATATACATATATATCTCGAGAGGTATCTGCCAATCAATTAATTTTACATGTAACGTATCGTTCTGTCGATTTAGTACGATAGTGATCCGTCTATGATACATTTGATACACTAGAGATCTAACGTATATAATATCACTGAATAAAAAAAAACTACCTAAATACTTTGATAACAAAAAATCTTACCAATTCTTATGAATTATAAATGATAAAATGAATACACTGAGAGAAACAATTACTATAAATTATAGTTAAATTATAAGATTGCAACTATATATGTGTGTGTTTATAATATAATAATAACTATAGTTTGTGTAATCATTTTCGATACAAATTATACAAGGTGTCTCACAACCACCGTACAATATTTTCATAGCATATTCTAGAGATAAAGTAGAGTAAAAGTCCTAATACAAAAATGTCGAGCCTGCAATAATTTTTTTTAATAAGCTAATTTTGACTGCTTATTAAGTAAAAAACTAATTTATTTTTATAGTTTCTATTATTATTTCTGGATTCTTTAGAATATTCTAAAGCGAAAATCCAAATATGAAAATGTCGAGACTATAATAATTTTTAAATTACAAACTATATCTTTGATCAATTATAATTCAAAAACTATTGTAGTTTCGACATTTTTGTATTAAGATTTTTTACTCTACCTTACCTCTAAAATATGCTATAAAAGTATTGTACAATGATTGTGAGATATCTTGTATATTTGTTGATAAAATTATACATATATAGTTATTATTACTAATATTATAACAGTAAACTATAATTATAGTAACATATAAATTATAGTCAGAATATCAAACATTTTTTTTCAGTGCAGTTATTTTTCTTCAATAAAATTTTTTAAATTAAACTTTATCAATATGTTTACTGAAAGAACGGTAATATAAAAAATGTGAACAAATTTTTTTTACATGAAATACCCTAAATTGACTTATCTCTGAAAAAGCTGATGAATAAAATCTTTCCGCATTATTAAAGAATATCACTTATCAAACGAAAGGATTAAAAGCAGTTAATCTAAATATATTTATCCAATTTATCTAGTCGTCACTTGCTCGCACGTCGTTTTCAAGTCAATTTCTCTGCCTTCGATACTGTCAGCGTTAATTCAGCTTGCGGCATGATAGTCACGTAAATTTAAATCCTGTATCGGTAATTAACGCACCGCTTTTATCATTGCTTGGGCCTGTCGAGAAACTTCTCTCTCCGAAAATTATACCGACACGTCGTCGTCGTCCGCGGTCCGATCATCCTATCGTTGTCGTGTGTGCGTGCGTTACACGCACGATTGCACACCGACGATACCGTCGCGACTGTGTGTGCGGGGCACCAACCGAACGAGGGTCGGAAGGTACACAGTTATTGCATTAACTCATCATTGTCATTTTTATCACGTGCCCACTTGAATCAACAGAAAGCTCCCGCTCCCGATGCCGGTTGGTGCCCTCTCAGCTGGGCCCTCAACGCATTTCCACCCCTCCTCTCCTCCCTCTCGCCCTTCAATCGTCACTCAACTACGAAACTAAACCCTCCTCTCGCGAGCTCCAAAAAGCCGTCCTCTTGTTTTCGCGCAACTCTTGAGCCCGCACAATCCAGGAAGGGGTGGTGCACGCCGCCAACGGTCCGAAACGTGTCCCCTTCGTCCCCTATGGCGGATTAGCCACTAACGACTCGTGTTACTCGTTCGCGACGCAATTTTCCCTCCGTTCCACTGTCCCTCTCACCCGCTCACCACCCTTCCCCTGCGTACGCGTCTCGCAGCCCTATGTTCTTCTGGTACGTTTCGTTGGATTCGTTTGATTTCGATAATTTTCCACCGTACACTATTAATTTTCCAACTAATCCAACTTTATGCATCTGGTAAGTTCAGCAGTTATGCCCTCTTTAGTTATGCACTCGAAAAATTATACAGACTGGCTTTCAATTACTTCAATTTCATTTTCTCCTTCTTTTTGAGAACTAACAATAAGATTATTAAAGAAGAAATTATTTTAAATGAGAAATTGCTTTAATTTTATTTAGTACACGTCTTTTAGGCCCGATTGCAATGTTACTTTGAGTGAGACTTTAAGCGAGGCTTAAAACTCTCATATTTTCTCTTTGAAGTCAAGAGAGTGGGAGAGATAGAGTTTTAAGCCTCGCTTAAAGTAAAAAAACATTGATGCAACCGGGCCTTAGCCAAGTATTTATTTTTCGAAAATTATATAAAAAATTATAAACAAATTACAGATTTTTCTATATTATATTTGAAAATAATATAAAAAGTTTGGCAATTGCTTATAACCCCCCTAGATAAAATTTTTTTTCAATAAGAAGTAAACATATTTTTAAAAAATAATTAAGATAAAATGAGAAAATTTTTTATTAAACCATATAATTTGTATTATTAAATATAAATAGCGACTTTACTAAACTATTTCATACGTATATAAAGTATTCAGTTTTATACAGAAGGTATAAAATGTTCAATTACAGTCATTTTATGCACTATACACCTGATACATTCTTAAACACTGAATTGACGTGTTGTAAACAGAAATGTATTGATACAATAACTATATTTTTCATTTAACACTTTCAATATCTAATAATCGTGTGTTCAGCACGAAACCGCACGAAAACAAGAAACTATAAGTTCGTAAATGTCGTGGTCGAAGTCGAACGGGATCAATTTATTCTCCAATAGACCTACAGTAATATCGGTTCAAGAGCCAAAGAGAAGAAAACAAAGTTGCAGCTCGCTCCAATGGTTCGCTACGATGGAATCTAAGGGCAATATTGCAACAGGAACTTACCTATAAACGCATTTCCATCATTCAGTCGATATATGTTTCGCGAGAGCACATCGTCACCGTTGTTATAAACCGATCAGTGAAATTCGATTTCCTCGATTTTGTCGAGCGGATTTACTGAGAGTGTATAAGCTCTGAAAAAAAAACTGATTTTTATATATCTCGCATGTGTTCTCAACTGTCTTTACGCAGCACTGGCTAGCACTAGTACACCGCAATAAAGTTCTTGCCGAGGCTTGCCAAGGCTATATGCGACTCCACATTGCCATAAAGAGACAAATTCAAAGAGAATGCGGGAGCCAGCCAGGTACCAGTCATGCATGAATCCTTCAAGGATTTCGGGCCAACTCGTGTGAACATCGACGAAATTGTTTATTCAGAATCTCAGTTGCGTATACATTCACCAGAAAATCCAGCGACGACGTCCTATACGAGAATATATAGAACATCGTTGACTTTGAAAAAGACTTTTTACATTTACAAAATTGTGTATTGAGTGAAATTTTGTTCTAAAATAAGAAAAAAATATTATGAAAAATAAGACTAGTAAAGTGCAATTTATATATTCATACTTTATCTAATATTTTAAACTTTTCAATGCTTGTCAAACCCATTCACATTGCAGAAATATGAAATAAAAATTTCTGAATGAGATTTGTATATATACAGAAAGAACGTTTTATCGAAAAGCAAAGCTAATATCTAAAAATTTAGGTAGACACAAATCTAAAAATAATTTTGTTAAATTATTAAAATAATTATGTATATAGAAAGTTCAAAAAGTACATGATGAGCAATGCTGCAAAAAGTTTTAATACTTTAGTAATCCTATCGCAGTTTGAGCGTCCTACATAATGATTTTGATAGTCCAACAAAAGTATTTTCAGATCTGTGTGTGTATCTAGTTAAATTTGTAAATACTTCAATAAAACTATTCATGTTGTGTATATACGTACATCTTGTTCTGTTTTAATTATTTGCTATAATTGAAATGATATTTTTGAGTGATTTCGTTTCAGTATATGAATTATCAGAAAAAAACAAATACTAAATTTCCAATATAAAAATATAAAAACATTTGAAGAATATTCAAATCTTTCAAACTGTTGTCCTTTGACAAAATTTTTCTCAAATATTTCAAGCTGTTATTTTCCTTGATATAAAATTTTTCTGAAATTTATTCTATTTCCATATCTTTAAATTCAAATTAACTATCTCGGATCAAGTCACCCAGATTGATGTCTTCAAATTACGAGTAACGTCGTGTTAAGGTATCAACACGATAATGTTTCCGATAGACTCCGGTCGAACATCTGGCGGGCGCACCGCGGGCCAATGACCGGGATTAATTACGGTCGTTTGTCCGTCGATTTGTGCCGAAATCAAATCGCAGTGATCGCGCGTGCGCGCGCGCGCACACCGATGCTGGCAGCGGCAGCGTTCAAGGAACATAACGGATGGGCATCGCGAGGTATAGTAACCTGGGAAACCTGCCCTGCCATGTCGAGGGGGACCCATTGCGCGAACCCGTCGGCCGCCATTACTAAGCATTGTGTCTGCGGTTCCGAGCGATTTGTACCCTTGCCGACTATGCGTCAGGGACATTTATTAAACGGCATTGCCATCCCGCGCCGTTGCTGCCGTTGCGTCCTCAGGAGAGATTGAAAGAAAGAGTGTTCTCTAAAAA
Organism: Trachymyrmex cornetzi; assembly: GCF_001594075.2. Classification (NCBI taxonomy): domain Eukaryota; kingdom Metazoa; phylum Arthropoda; class Insecta; order Hymenoptera; family Formicidae; genus Trachymyrmex; species Trachymyrmex cornetzi. The sequence goes on from NW_017296901.1 coordinate 654,318, forward strand.
GCTCTCTCGAGAACTGTGTTTATCAAAAGGTTGAGGACTGACACGTATGAACACTTACAACAATTTATGTCTCAACTAGTATTTCTCTTGGGTACAAATCATTTCTTAGTTCTCATTTTTCAGTTCTGAATTTCATTAGGTCTGTTCGCGTTGTTTGCACTTTTTGCACTCAGCAAAGATTGTTTTCTCCGTTATGCGTCAATATAGACGCATGTAAAAAATAAAAAGTATCTCTTACAAGGAACAGTCAAAATTTCAAGAATCAAAATTTCTCTTTGTATTTTGCTATATAAAAAAAATATAATATCTGAGTTTATTAACCATGTAGAATTCAAAATTGAGATATAAAACAATAACAGAAAATTTTTGCCGATTTTTCACAACTGCTTTATTAGGAGAAATATGGTATTGGCATAAATGACCCACAGTTCACACGACGTTAGTGAAAAATAGCAGTTCGTTCGCAGGGATTTTAAGAATGTATTATAAGTACTTCTTGTTAGATTTTTACATTCAATGACATATTTCAAGAAGGATAAAATGTTAAATGTTCCGTATTAACATTACATTTTTCATAGACGCAGAATTTTTTATCAAGATCATTGAAAGAGATTGATTCTGAATTCGGCTGTATAAAAGAAATATGTACGACATATTTGTTTAATCTAATGTACGCGAGATAGCGATGATGCGAAGCGTCACGAAAGTGAAATCAACGGAGATTTCTTTCTCACAATGATGCTCATCCCACTGTAGACGAATCGTCTACAGTGTGAAAGCGCCGGACGTAGAGCGAGCGTGTTCGTCGAAATTAAACAGCGTTTTCTCGATGGTCCGATGGTGCGAGCCCTCAGAGAACGACGTCGGCTCTCGTTCTACCGCGTGTCCCGTTTACACTGAGATATTCATCGGCCGAGCAAACAGAAAGTGGGCAGACCGATTCGTCGCTCGTGCCAAACGTACTTTTTCGAATCGCACGTAAAGCGCGAAAGAGTGCCGGCAGTGCAAGCATACGTTATAAGAGTGAGAGAAAAAAAGAAGGAAAAAAAAGGGAGGGAAAAAGGCGGAAATCTAATACGGAAACTTTACTTCAATTTCAAAGCTGTCGCCGATTATCGTTGAATAATATTGAAAAGAAATTATTTCCACTATATGCATGCAATTTTTCATCACTTTACTGTCTTTGCGAGCATGAATATATATGTTTTCTACTTTACGGTACGCCTCCTCAAACATACATAAAAATATCTCTCATCGATGACGATTTAAGTATACTTTCGTATAAATTATTATTCCGTAAAATAATGATCGCACGTAACTTTTCTAGACGATATAAATCATGCATTTACCATCAAGCAAAAGCACACATTCGCAGATACTAATTCGCTCAGCTAACTTGCACTAAACAGACACTAATGGATTCGCTATTTAGGCAAAATGGTCTCGGCGACGTAACTTACACACGTATTTAGCCCAAGTTAATCTCGAAACGGCGGGACGGTACCTGACGGTATATTTAGTAGTACACCGATGCTCGTTAAGTCGCTTAGAAACGTGTAATTATGACGGTGACCCCGGAAACGAGCATCGTGGGCGCAATCGATCCCAGGACACAAGGGCCCGAAGAACTAATACGCTTAAGGGCTAGAATCTCGCTTTCTAGATGCGCAACGCAAACGATCTGCACTAGCGAATTGCCGAATAAGCTTGCAAATGTATGTATCAATTGCTGCAATTTAATTCGCCATGTACGAACCGATAAACGAATATAATGCAACCATGAATTTCCTCTAGTAATTTAACTACGATTCCACGTTAATGTTCAACATCTTCCGACGTAAATTAGCATTGTTATCATTGCGTTTGGAAAAGGATAATAGAATAATAATGCGTGGGCTTGCCGAATTAATATAATCATACATTTCAACGAATACGTGTCGCGCTAATAATGATATCGCTATAATCTAAACAGTGATCTTGTTTACGAACGGTTTAATCAAATGTTGTAATTACGAATAATTTGCATCGGGATATTAACATATACACGGTGTACGCGTATAGCACTCACACTGTATCGGAAATAATTGCGCGTCTATAACATATTTTATAACATATATACATTTCTTTAATTCTCTGATATTATTGACTGCACAAAAAAAAATGCATTGATGTCTCCGTATCAAATGATTGCGATTATCGCAATTTGTATAACGAAAAATGATAACGGGATTTTTTTTTAGTATAAATGTTTCACTCTTATTCACCATGCTGAAACGTAATTGACCCCGTCAATACGGGGAGATGGGCTCATGTGATAATTATTAATTGGTTTATTTAGCGCGGTGGCTTCCTATGGGAGAGCGCGCGGGTTTCTCGGCAGCTGAATTAAACAGGAATTCATTTTGAAACATCTGTCCCAGTGGATTTGGCGTGTGCTAAATACCGACAAAAAGATGTACGAAGAGCTCCTGATGAAACGCGCTATCGACCCCCATGCGCGATATCCAACAGTCTCATTGTGAATTTATTTTATATAGAATAAAGTAGAGGTTTTTCATCCATTTCTCGCGATAATGTTTATGTTTCTGAACAGCATATATTGAAAAACAAGATTTTATTGTTTTAAAGACCTATAACGAGCAATAATAGGTAAATGATATCTAAACAATTTATTGTTCTAATATATTATACAAATAAAAAATTTTGACTTATGCAGTCTTTTTCAGCTTTGTGATAATTACATCGATCTGTTACTAAAAACTGACATTAAAATTCAATAACAACATTTAAAATTTATGCCCAAATATATACACATTGAATATTACATTCACATAATAAAATACATAAAATTTATTTCTAATTCTATAAACATAAGTAGTTTTTATACGAATGTCAAACTATTATTGCCAGAACATTTTGCAAAAAATGTAATATCACAATAAGATTCATATTCAACTGAGTTTAGTCCAAGCGATGTGTAAAAAATAGTTTGAGATACCCTGTATAATGTAGTTGTAAGCACGTCATTGCAAATAGATATACATTGTTTGCTGTCATATTACTTTAAAATTGAAATTGACAGAATAGTCTCGCTCTACCCTAGTAATTTTATGAGAATGCAAACATTATATTTGAATGCGTTGCATTTTATTTATTACATCATATTCTTATCGCGACAAAGGATTTATATATATAAAGAGAAAAGCATTAATTCGAAAGAAACTTTTTTGTAGAATCTGGATTCTCTCAGCAAGAAGCTTTTTTAAATGAATGAACACAAGGGACATAAGCTAATTATTTTTTTTTATTATAAATATGTATATGAATGAAATTGAATTGCATCACGTTACAGTATTAAATACAGAAGTAAGAAATGCATTATCGGCCTTTCGGTATAATCGGAAGTCTGCACTTGATAGGTTACTAATTGAATGAAGTCATTAGACGGATCATAAATAACGAGTAACAGGATACGGCTGGGAAAAGAACATTAATCGCGGTGAGTTTCTTTCGTGGTGGGGACATTCGTAAAAAAGCACAAATCGATAATACCGGCAGCTAACAACAAAACAGTTTTTCTCGTACCTTCTCTTTACTGGCAGTTTCTTTCTACCGCTAATTTGATTTTCTCTTTCTATCCGATGGAAACCTTTTCGCTAATTAAATGCCAATCGTACCATCTCTAGAACATTTACAGATCACGTGTTACGATCTCGTTTAGCAATATATCCGTAAATATAATAGTCAAATTATCTAAAAAAAACATGGTTTGGCACTATTTACAAATTAAAAGTGAACAGTAGACAGTAGATATTTTACACGATAAAAACTTTTTATTGTTCATAAACATATCATTTAAAAATCATATTTTCAATAATTTTGAAATGTAATAGTATTTGTCAATATAGCTAATATATTTGATTCAAAAAACATAATAAATGTAAAATAAAGGAAGATAAAAAACTATTTCGTCTTCGTTCTATTTTTAAAATATATTCAATATCCTATATACATTTTCACAATCTAAAAATGTATTTGTCTTTATAATGCATTAAATTCTTGCTTTTAAAAGTGGAAATAAAATAGCATTAAAGGAATCTTAAAATTTAATTGGATCTGAGCTCATGAACTCGTGAATTACCACCGTAGTCATAAACTATATGTTTAATCGCCCGACAATAACGCCGCGGTTTGCGCAGTATATCACTACAGCCGCGCTATTCCTTAATTACTACACGACAAATCGAAGCAGAAATCCGGATAATTATACGAGTCAAAATGTCGAGCGTGGTCCGTATTCAGGTGTTCCTCTAGAATAGTTCGCGAGGGACTCGAGGAGTCCCTAAAACCGCAGTGACCTCCAATTATCCTGTGGATACCACGTGGCCCACGTGGTCTGATAGTCCCTATGGACTGTCCGCAAATACCCCTGCTTCGCCCTCTTCCTGACGCCTATATAATGTCTTCTAAATTAATTCATTATTAAAATAACCCCGTCGGCAGAATCTTGTTAACGTCGTGTATTAGAGCAACGCGTACAGAAAACGTAATTAACAAAGATGTCAATTGCGTCACATAAGAAAAAATCGATAAAGAATAATGCGAAAATTTTACATCATTTGAGAATAAGTACCTGACAAACCGTGCCTGCGAAATTAATCTTCTCTATGTAATCCATTTCAAATGCATGCTCAAGCAAAAAGATATCTAGCAGTCTTGCGAAAACAATATAGAGCTTTCTTTCGATAAGAGACTCGGATTTGAAAAGATTAAGAATTCGTATCTTTTATCTTCAGTCAGTCGGAAAAATGTTGTCATGTAAATTTGCAAATACAAGGGCTACAATTGACAATAATGAACTCGATCTCCGTACTTAATGCCATGCGTGATTGGCTAGAATTCGGGGTGCGACGTCCGGTCGAGACTTTGGGTAAAATCAGAGGTCCTATAGGCTCATTAGGCATTCCAGGGTCAGAAAGGGTGTCTAGGGCAACGGACTTCCCTTTCGTCTTGCTCGTAACGACGCGGCCGCGACGAGGGGAGCCTAAGACCGGACATTTCAATAAAGCTCAGCAAACGCGTAGGTTCAAACCGCTGACCGCGACAAGTTTTGGTCAGCAGCTTCCTCGGACGAAATTGCGCATGTTCTTTTGCCGCTGCCTCCGGGGCAGCACGTCAGAATAACAGCGATCGATCGATCCTCGCGTGCGTCCACGTCATGATAGAAATGAGAGATTCCGCAGAGATTTCCTAATACGTCGCTTATTAGGCTCGCTGCGAATGCTCACACGAAATTGATCTCCGCGACGCTCATTTCCATCGACAACCGACATCAGCGAGTGACTCGTGTATGGGAAGTATCAAGAAACATGCAACAATTTCTCCCTCGCGTGCTTTTACTAATGGTTTATCGCATATAAGATATAATTCTGTTAAATTATGCATAATTATGTGTAATCAAAAAATATCTAAAATTTTGTGACATCACAAATGTACTTTATTCCTTCCTCTCGCATAAATAAAATAAAAAAAATATATAATTTTCACATTGTCTCTTTAATAAGGAAATTGCATATGACAACTCCATTTCGATGAGTACATGGGGGAGAAAAGATAAAAGTACTTGCGTAAATCAAAGATTTTTCTAGCGTGAAATACGGGAAATACGATGGAGTATTTCTTCTTCTATTGGAACGTTTGAGTATATATTAACTGCTTTATCGTTCCTTTCGAATTAACGGAACAATTTCTCGAAGGTTTCTATAGCTTTGTGTATTGCGCACGGAATAGCATTCTTCCCCATAAATCTACCACCCTCGCATCTTCGGATGCGATGTATCCGGTTTGTGGTACTTGTGGTCTTTTTCTGGCTATATGTCTTATCTCGCAACTAAAATTTGATCTCGATTTGGAACGACTGGTCTCATAATGAAAATAATTTGAAGGCGGAAATGAAAATTTCGGGATTTCATTGTGTATCTACCACTATGTATACTGATCAAATAATTACTACACTAATAATAATTGGTAAACATGAGTTGTACGAGAGTATAACGTATAGAATCGTTATTTAGATTATGTTAAATCATTTTTATGAAATAAAATATTTAATTAAAATTTATAAGTAAAATTTATAACTTTTGTCTTAGTTCAAGATTTTGTTACATGAAACAATCATGATAGAAAACTTTAAATTAACTTTAGAAGAAATATGTTAAAAAATAAAAAATGTAATATAATATACATAAAATTAGGAGGGCTCGGCGAGATATGAAAATTTTGGCCGATTTTCAGCTTAGTTCCTGTCTCTTGCTTTACCAAGGAACGGGAACCAAGATGAAAATTAGCCGAAATATACGGATCTCACCGAATCCTGCTAATTGATATCATTGTATGGCTAACAAACTTGTATCAAAAATAATTATGCCACATGAATATCTGCTGACAATGAGTTATTTTAATAAAATAAAACAGCATTCTGTGTAATTCCTTCTCTTCCACTAATTATAATCACAAATATAAAAAACTTTATTGGAAATTAAACATATCTTCTGAAACAAATTTTGATTCCGACTATCTTTTCTACTTTTCAAGACGAATAACATTTATAATATTTTGAAACTCAACATTTCCGTCTATCATAATGTTCTATTACGATCGAAGTGACTCTAATCGTGTGTCTCGCTGCACGATGCTAGCGTTGAGATATCCGAGCCACTATTGGTATATATAATATTGCAGCTTTGTCTCGTCTCTGGTTGAAATGACACGCCATGATACTCCCAGATACAAATTGGAAGCTGGACAGAGCGGGTTGAAAGTACCGCCAGAAACAGAAACGGGGATAGAAATGGAACAGGATTGCGGCGGCTCCAAAGTCCCTCTGACATTCTGGCAAAACGCGTTCAAACGTAGGCGAGCTTAGGGACGAGTAAGCGACCACTCGTAACTGCAGACAACTCGTCTTCTAAATGAGAACGAAGCTGAGGTAAAGCACCGCGCACATCCTCCATTTTGCGTGAATGGCTTTAACTCGCCTCTCTCTCCTTCATCCAGCGAGGACACTAAATCCGACAGACCTCGCGAAGCAGCTCCCGCATGCACGGTTTCCACCGCTTGTTGTGAAAGCAGTAATTACATGTATAACTCGAAGGAGCTGCGAGTTAGATGTGTCCAACTTATGTCTAATGATTTCCAGAAGAAAGATCATAAAGTAGTGTCCAAGCTATTCATTGAGTATTTAAAATTTTTGATAAAAAGAACATGAATATTAATTATAAATCCACGACTATATTATCAAGATATTAAAAGTCAAAACTACTAAAAGAAAATCAATTTAATTTAAAAATTGTATAGATCGCGCGCCAATATACTCTCAACAAAATACGTTTGATAGTTATTACCTACTAGACTTTTTTTTTCTCAGTGATTGCATTATAAATTATATAATAATTATTTATTTATTTTAACAAAATTAGTTTTGTACGAACTACAAGTTTTTTTAAGTTCCTTAATTTATTCGTGCAACAAATTTTTCGTGGAAATGGGCAGATAATCGAGGAGTTGAATAAACCAAAATCCAAGGAATCGACATCCAGATTGCGGAAAAGCCCGTTAATTAATGCGAGTCAAACGCGCTTAGCGCTGAGGTGCTTTCAGTGTGCAAACTTTATTTCTCGCTGAAGGATATTTCCTTTCAGAGAATACCGCACGAAGAAAACGAGAAGAGTGGAAAAGCAAGCGACTTAGTTCCCAGAGAAGTTCCGCGTAACAATATGGCCGGTCTACCAAAGAAACGCCGACGCTTTACCTTCGCATCTTTCTGCAGTCGCCGCCTACTCTACTTTAATTAGCCTCGCCCGTCGGTAAACAATAAGCCGTTATTTCTGACAAATTAATTTGAAAAACAATTCTGTCTGTCGGGTCACCGGTTATGCGACGGCGCAGTCGCCGGCTTTTATCCCGCTGGGGGATGCGCGTCTCAAAACATAACGAGCATCCCTTTCATGTAATACTACACCGTGGTCCACGCTTCGCCGGAATTCCTGAGACCCGACCGCGTTAAGCTCCCTCAGGATCCTCTCCGACTGCAAGAAAATCAGTCCATCGTTGTCGAAGAGCAGAACATCGCACGGCATTCAACAATCTCATCATAAATTATTGAAGCGACTTTGTTAAATTTATACTCTGAAAGAAATGTTACTTAAGTAAAGTACCTCATTTTCAGAATTTCGACATAATTGACAGCTTTATAGTTCTTCTCTAATAAGGATTTCTTGAATTTTTTGTATCTTTTGAAGATATATAAGTTTTGATTAAGTATATATAAAAAGTAAGGATTTACATATTTACGTTTTCTTTATGAATCGGTCATAATATTCTTTATTTAAATCATCTCGATATAAATTCTATTTTTTGATAGAATTCTTAACTATAACTATTGAGAATTCTTAAGAATATATAATAAAAATACACATATACATGTGTATATATATATATATATATATATATTATATGTTACTGTATAATAAATATTATATACATAATATATAAAAATAAAAAAAGTATATCTCTTAAATTTATTATATATATATGTTACAAGTAAAGTTCGCAAGTGGGCAATGCTGACATTAGTTGCTTTCCATTTACATACAAGTGAAAACTTGAGTCTGAAGTGAACTGAGTATTTTATACTCAGATTAATGACATCACTATTTGCTTACTTTGGTAAAAAATTATCACATGTCAACACAGGTTCATAACGTCACTTTGAAGTGTGTTTACGAGACTCATTAAAGCACATGGGATTGATCTCGTGCAGTTATGGGTAAAAACTCAGTTGAATCTCACTTGTCAGAATGCAAAAGGAACGCACATCCAACTGAATTATGACGTCACAAGTGAAAATTATCTGAGAATCGGTGTAAATGGAAAGCAACTATTGTAGAGCAGGCAACTCGGGCACTGCCCACTACTTTGCCTGTAACGTAAATATGTATATATAAAGTAAATACTTTTAATTTTTAGGTAACTATTTAGTTGTATCTTGATTCAACTTTTCGCAAAAGGAAAACTGATTTCAAATTTGCAAAGACGCTTCTAAAGTTTAATGCGGATCTCTTATATGTCCCGTAAAACTCTATTATAATTAAGTACCGTGGAGAAATTTCCTGATGTTCATATTGCGTCCTCTTGCTCGGCATACTTGCAGAACATATTTCTCGCGTTAGAAAATACAGGCGAAGAACAGTCACGTTTAAACCGACCAAATCGCTTGTCGTCACTATGTTATCATCGTCGTTATCCACCGCGCAAATATTTAAGCATGCGTTCGTATATCCTGGAGATTACATGGGAAGCTCGGTTCGTTTCGTCCGACTTCATCAACATACTGATCAAACTCGATCTGTCTCGCTACGCGCACAAACTTAATACGAAACCATCGCCGTACCGTATCTTTTATAATTTGTCGCGTGCAATGAAATTGAATGAACCAGCAAACAATATGTAATTGAATCTTTTAAAGTGGTCCCTGTATAAATAACATTATCGCATAATATTATTGATCGTCGTATATTGAGCTATTCACAGATGTTTATTTTTAATTATTTAAAGGGGGCGTTAATATTGTACAAAATAATTGAACAATAATATTAAACATTTAAAAGCTGCTTAAAGGATTATTCATAGTTTTACATATATCACACACATGTATAAAATACGTTTTGCAAAAAGAGATTTCAACTCTCTCATCTTATCCCTGTATGTTTTACGAGGTAATCTATTTCTTGTCGTATTTGCTTAAAATTTCAGATAATTTATGTAACTATTTATTGTGAAACATATAATATTGGAACAAAAGTTCATAGCATTACAAATTATAAAATTCAAACAGTTATAATTTCGCCAAAAATAAACAAAATTTTAATAAAAAAAAAAAGATTTTTAAAGCTTAAAATATCTATTTTTGAAAAGTCTGTATTTTTTGAATTTTTGTGAGTTTAATAATATTTCAATATATATAGAAAACTAAAGCTGGATGAAATAAGAAATTTTCACTTTGTGGGCCTGTTGCGTACCCAAAAAAGAACTCGTGGAAATTTTTTACTTTTTGGTACGAAAGCTTAAAGGTTCCTCGATAAAACCGTTTTTTTTTTAATAATTCTAATATTCGTTGTCACTGAATTATCGCGAATTAAATAAAGGAACATTTTGACTTTGATTGCTCATAACTCCGTTAAAAATCATCGTATAATTCAAAAAACTTAAAGCTGAAATTTTTCTTTATCAAATAGTATAAGAACCAATTTTTTTTTAAACATGTAGACAAGATACAAATGAAGTAGCGCTACGGACTTTCGTTCCAATCGTAATTAACATAGATATAGATGTTAATTTACAGGAGTTGCATACAGATAAAGTGTCTATGGACACCAGAGACGTACTGGCAATATTGGCGCAAGTCTGCAAGCACGATTGAAAGTCGAGAGAGCTCTCAAATAGCCCGATTCGCTCCGCCCAATCTCTATCTTCACCATCTCTATTCGCGTTTCGAATGCATTTGGCGAACTTGGGACCGCTTCCGAGAGCTTCCGTTGCGGATATCCAGTTTGATAGTTTAAACCGGATATTCGACGCCTGCTCTCCTTCCTTTCCCTTTCTATCTCCCTCACCGACGAACGGAGAATGGAAACGGCGAAAGGGTTGTAGTTTCGGTGTGCGCGGGATGACGGTGGCACTCAGGCGGCTTATAGCAGCGCGAGACGCTCATCTGCATTTCAAATCGCACGCCCGCACGAAGATTTGTACGCGCGCACACCTTTCTGCGAACGTCTATTCAAACGTGTACAGCATCGTCCACTCGAACGATTGCGCGATGTTAAAACTAATGGATAAAGTGCAGGAGATACATGTTTATGATTCAAAGTTACCAATCTACGTTCAATCGATAGTTTGTACGCGATTCAATAATATTTATACACTGAGAAGAAAATTGTAATATCTATGACTATACATATAATTACGTGATACCATAATTACGATTATTACTACTATAATGTTAGTATCACACATAATTTCTTACGTATATGTATAATTCTGTTAACAAATACACAGGATGTCCGCAGTTGGCAACCCAAAATGAATATGATTACAGTTATTACTATCATAATACAATAATATCATCAAAAGTAATCTGATATAACTATAATACATGTAATTTTATAGCATATATATAGTACTATAACAGTAATAATCATAATTACAGTAAAATGTAATTATAGTTGTAATAACAAAAATTTTTCTCTCAGTGTACAAGGACCGATTACATTATATTATGAAAAACTAGTATTTCACAATATAATTCAATTTCATATTAGAATAAATAAATAAAGAATATGTATATTATTAAAAAGCGCAATATAAGATCGTTATTGCACTGTCTAAATTAAATTTTTAGCCAACGTTACTGCCATACATTATGCAAATGCACTTGCAACGTGCATTCTCACTTGGCTGACGGACGCGCGCGTGTTGCATGTACGCTCGTATATATCAAAGATGCGTCGCTCCATGATTGTTTTCGCCCGCATACACGCACGTCGAGGGATAGCGTGCACATAAGACGGAAATTCCGTTGGATAGCTGCAGGGCCCCACGTTCTTCCCCTTTCGTAGCAGAATTGAGCGGCCGCGGATTTACGGTAAGCGCCGCGCAAACGAAACGAGCGGAAGTCGACCGTACTTCCGGATCAGACGGCTAGGCGAAAGTCTGCTGCGGGCTCTTCTGTCCCGATTAAACTACGCGGAAATCCTATCGAGGTGCAGACGCCATTAGCATGCGATGTGTACACGCTACGTCTGTGTACTTGATTGATTAATTCAAACAAAAGCGACTTGTTCTATATAACCGCAAAAAGTGTGGGACTTTTAAATTCGGCTTGTCGGGCGATTTTTATAGTTAACTAATTTTGTTTAGCATTCCTTAGATCATTTTTCTAAAATAATATATCTATAAATAACATTGTATCATTTTCTAAAGAATTTTCTTTGCAATTTTAAGAAATTGTATTATTTTATTTTATGCAGAATTTTCTATAATTTTAAGGAAATCTCAATCTTTTATGTTGAATTTTTATGTTATTTAAAAATGCAATTATATAACAAAAAAAAATATATATATACATATACATAAAGTTAAATGTCCAAGCGAAAATGTCTACATGGATTTTGCCGTTGCTGTGATGGAAGCGATCGGCTGGGGAAATTCATGGTCGGGATTTTCCGAAGTAGCGACTGAAACTTCGTCGTCTGCGCCCGAGGCTGCGATATCGATAAGGGCTTACCTTGCCGACCCCGGTGAGCTCCTTTACGCCTATCCTCCTGAGAAGGGCGGGAGGTGCCGGAGGTGGTGACTTGAGAAGGAGCGCAGCATATCCATTGGGAAAAATAGGCAACTCGTCAGATCCGATGTTTTCATCGCCGGAACGTCGTCTACGATGCGGACTCGACGACAAATTCAGTTTTTGAGCTGCCCTGCGACACAAAAATGTTTATAATTTAATATTGCTATCGTGCGTTGCATATACAATATATTATACATTTTAAACACAAAAATAGTTTCCGAAAGAAATTTAATAAAATAATTATTCGTTCATTCATCTCTTATTCTGCTGTCATCTTGGCGCGCAAATAAAAATATTAAATATTAAATATTATATTCCCATTTCAAGTTTGTAATGATTAAATTCGCGCGCTTACGATGTAAGAATGTATCAGAACAGTCGAGAATCCAAGTTTACTCTCATTTCTACTTTCTCGGGCCTGGCCCGACAGATATACCTGCGGAAGGGTCTCTGTATCCCGGAAGGTATGTGTCTCAAGGGTGACTGGGTGACATACTCCGCGGGGCGGGCTTGGTAATCAGCGGAGGTAATGTGCCGGAACCCCCCGTCGGCGTCGTGCGGGGTACACCGAGGTGGCCGCGTTTAAAGGGGTGCACCGGGAACGAGAGCGCTCGCCGATGCTCGACGTTGGCGTCAGTTTTGGCGACGGGTAGGGAAGTTACGCAGGGTGGTTGCCCTAACTTCTCTCCACCCCTCGTGGGCCTCGTTAACCCACGCTCTGTGAAATTGGAAATACCAGCGACCTCTCGCGCACTCGTTCGCCCCTGAGGTCGGACCCCCAACTTCCCTCCCCTCTTTCGCATTCCCGCGCTCTGCGGTAGGCGCCTCCAGCGGGCTGTGGAGCGTCATAAAAAAATGGAAAGTATGGGGGATGCGACTAGGCGTCGGCGTCGCGTCGGACGGGACACGGCCGATTATCGCCGCGAGATGCAGGATGCAGTTGCGCCGCGCCGTCAAGTGAATCATGTCGTTCGATGCTCTTTCTCTTCCGCTCGAGCAGGTGCGAACGAACGACGCGTGAAACGACTTACGAGGATTGCGACATGCGTCAACCGACGATTTCTTTAATAGATTTTAAAGCTGATCTTGGAAAGAAGGAGAGACCCAGATGAGACTTTATCACGCCATTCGGAGCCAGTCTCTTCAAGTACAGTGAAATAATAGGGTAATTTTGGGACAGACGACCATAGTTTCCGGAATTGATGGCTACAGTAAAAAAACGTGTTTTCCTTCGCTAAAGTAGTTTTCAAAGTTTCTCTGTTGAGTAATAGGTTTTATAGGGATTTAAGGATTAAGGTATCCACGCTGTTTTTGTCAATTTTATTTTATGTGTTTGTCTGAGTTTAACCATGGCCAATGAGAATATAATTTTACATAATAATTATCAAATACGCACCACCATCGATATCTGCAGATAGAAGAAATCTATAAATTCTTTTTCTTTTTTTCTTACCTTTCTCTTTTTCTTTTCCAACATCAAATTTCAAAAAAATATAAATAAAAAATTAATCTTTTAATAAAGTAGGACTAATTGAAATAATTTCTGCGAACAGAGAAAATACAATGCCACGCGAAAAAAAGAACACTTTCAAGTTAATTATGAAATCAGTTAAAAATTGTCAATCCTGTCTCGGATGGCCAGGATACGTATGCAGAGCGCGAGCAAACCGTGTAAACCTTTAAGGCAATTATAGTACCCAGCAAATATCGCACAAAAGCTTTCGGACGTTTTTTATTTGGGTTCAACGACGCCGAATTCGCGTAACGCGTGCGCGCACGGCTCGTCGCAGTCGCGTAACATCCATCGACAAGCGGAATGTTTTGCCAACCCGTTCAAAAGGATTGTTTTCGCGCACTATCAACGCTGTTGCGCGCAATAAATGGCATCGACAGAGAGGGAAAAAAAGCGGCTACAGAGGAGATCCACGAGGTCGCAGCTCGTCGTGCCGTTTTAACGAGCAGGGACTGCTTGCTAAGCTGACGTGTAGCATCACGTTGTGTGTTTTGGAATTTTATGCACTTTTTCTGCATCGGGCGAGCTCAACCTCTAAGTTTTATGCTTGATTTAATTATTTACAATTTTCCTTTCTCGGAGAGACCGAAAAGAGACTGGACGAACGAGGAAGTTTATGGAGCGGGACACTTTGACGAATAAATTACCTTATACATCAGAACTCTTTTAAAATAAACATTCCAGTGGTTTTTTTAACAACGAGAACAACGCAAATATCTTTTGGTTCCTCTTTTTCACAGCCATACAGCGATATTGGCTATACGAAGAGATAATTGCGCTAATATACATCTTGTGTTTCTTCGTAATAAATACATTTTAAACCTCGTGAAATTATAATAACTACCAGCAAAATGATATCAAATGTTACTGTGCATTCTTTACGCGATGTGGAATGCGTAATAAAACATGACTGACCCCGGCGAGATATTTCTGTAATTAACGCAGGCACAATTAAGCAGTCTGTCTCATTAGCGGCTTGAGAGCTTCCAACGAAAAAAAATTTTTTTTCTCAACATTTTACACAATAAAAATTTATCGTGGAAAAAACTTGATAAGCGCGTAAAAAAAGAGCTGAAACTTTGATAACTTGCATTTATAAAACGTTTGTATTATCACATTAAAAGGTTTATGGAATATATGCTATTATATATGGTATTTAGTATAATATAATCTAGAAGAAAAAATGTATTTTTGTATATAGCGATGTACATTTTAACGTATTTTAAAATAAAATTTAGAATTGATTATTTCAAAATATTTAACTGATTAAACATTTAAATACATTAAAGGTATAACTAATGAAAGATTAATTACTTTGCAATATATAATGGTAAGTAAAAGAGCAATTGTGTCATTCATTTTGAAATAAATACAAAAGTAAATACAAAATGAATCCAAAAATTAATTTTATATAAATCAGTAAATTTTTAAGTAGGCTTTTTTACGTGTACACAAGCAGAATGGAAATATTATGGTATTTTATCACGAGCTGGCAGTCGTAAGATTACGAAGCAAGCGAAAAGCCCATTCTGAAAGTAATGTATCTTCTATACTTCGCAATATGTGCCTAAGGAAAATCTAAAATAGAACGTGAACGAATGTGGTAGACGCAGGTGCGTGTCACAAAGGCGCAATCTATTTCATCAATCAGGAGGAACAGATGCGTACTGGGTCTCATACATGTATTCAAAACCTCCAATGAAATATCGCCGAAATCCCCATATTTACCGTTGTCATTGACATTTAATATCTTAAAAGCGAGGCACAAAATGCCGATATGAATGGAATATTAAACTGCGTACACTAAAAATATGACTTTTTATCGATTTCCACAGTTCATATTGTAAACCTATTTGCATTACTCGCAAAGTGTATTTTACACCCAAATATTGTATCTCAATTTTCATTGCTTTATTTGATAATTTATAATTAAATAAAAATAATAATATATATTCTTCAAATAAATCCATGAATGTAAAAGTATTTGCTAATTCTGAAACAATTTGTCCTAATATAACAATGTATATATAAATCGCATAATATATAAGTTCAGTAATTATTGGAAGATTAAGTAATTATATTATCAAATTTTGATTATATTATATATAAAAGTACGTATATAAATATAGAATTCTTATTGAATATTTTTGTGATATATTGAAAAATGAAAGTAGTACTGAAAATTGTACTTGTTTATATTATTAGCATTCTACACGAAGTAAATTAAAATGGAGTTTTATTGATTTTTATTTATTAAAATTATTTTTAAAAGAAAAATTTTTGCTAAATATGTTTAAATTTAAAACAGTAAATCAAATTTAGTTAATAAAATGTAAAAAAAATAAAAAGTATTAAAAAATAAAACAAAACTATAAAAAAAGATCATACAAAAATATGTCAAGTACATAAATGCATTCAAAGATATGCAATAAAAATTTAAAAAACCTTATTCTATTCAAGACGATTTAAAAATAAATGATTTTGACCATGTTTAAAATGGTATTGTGATTAAGAAAATTTTGTTTTGTCAATTTTAATTACTATCTTAAAGTGCTATCTTTTACCTTCAAAATGAATTTTATTAATTTATATTAATTTAAATTTTTATTAATTTATATCGCTATTTTACCTAATTGTTCGTGATATTTGTATTTGTACCTCTATACTTAAAAGTCATTTATTTATTCAACTGTATTTGAAATGCTTTTCATGAAATGACTAATTTCAGTTGTAATATTGACTGATTTTCCCAGCGGAGCTTTCAATGTATTATATTCGGTTGCGAGCAGCGCATTTCACGGTTTGCCGCGTCGCACGTCGAGCGATTGTAAATTTTTTGGAACGCACGTTTTTACAGTAATAAAAGAATCGCGGAGAGAGAGAGAGAGGGGGGGGGAGGGGGGAGGAGGACCTGCGGGGTCCGCTCGTAACTCGCGTGGAAATTACACGCTTAATTCGCGATGTTATTTACGAGCGAACGGACACTCGTCGACCACCCTCGGGGGAATGGACAGGGGAGGTCGAGATATAACACCGCCCTTCTTGGCAATCCGCCACGTATCTCGGCTTAATCAAGGAAATTATGGCGCGAATCGCTCTAAATGTCCGGTTCCGTTAGTAAGGTCGCATATTTTGCGCCGCGACACGTTCGATATCAGCATGGCGTGTGAATTAAAAACTTTTGACGAGCGGCACGTGACGAGGTTTTACGAGCCCGCAGCAGAGGGAAAACGAGCAGGTCGGTCGCGAGGAATTTTGTAGGTGGTAGATTAATTAAACAGCCCGTGCAAGAGCGGCACACACCACAATCGACCTTTCTGCCTGGCAAGACCACGAATAAACTCGAGGGTGAACACAACAGCAACGCTAATAGCAAGACCACTAAACAAACGCGCGTATCATGGTACACCATTACGAGTAATCGCTGTGGAAAATTATTCATGTGGACATCCGAAAGGCTAGTTGATTTTCTTTTTTTTTAAATAGGGCAGATTACGTAGAGTTTACGTTCCATCTTCTTCTTATTCGCACATTCGTCAAGAACAATGTTACATAACATCTCAAAAAAATTTTATTTCTGCAATTACTTTAATATTCATGGATCTGTCTTCTGCAGTCACAGGTGTACTCAAGATTTCGGTCGAGGAGGGGGAGGGGGGGGGCAAACATTTATCTTTACACAAAACTTATCATTAATATTTATATTAAAGCCTGCTGCCTTCAAAGATCTTCAGCGAACTTTTTTACAAACAACGCGTGGAACACAAGTTGGGCAACGAGCGTTTACTTTTCAGCGTCAAAATAATTTTCATAACTTAATCGGGTCTCTTTTTCAAAATTTAGGCAAACATCTTGACGTACGCCCATACCTACAGATACACTCTTCGAGGATACAATCATGTAAAATAACTGTAAAATTAGCTTTTTTAATTGAGCAAAATTTGACAAATGGAAATTATATTGCTCCGATAGTCACTAACTGAACTTTATCAACGATATCTTAAGCTGTCTGTTGCAAGACGGAATGAAGGGGTTTTGATAGCCACCAATGATGTTGAAAGTTATAAGATTCACCGAGCCACGACAAATTATTTGTCGAGACTGGCGGCAAATGAAATTTCTTCCGGACGGATTAAATTTGCATCCTCATTAACTGCTTTTCCTGCCTGCAGAAAGTTACAAAGCTCTCCGTCGTTCTGTAAACACCTTAATGGACGCTCAGTGAAAAATCTCTAACATTTTTATAGCGGAACGTTGACGAAGAAAAATCTTTTTTCACCGTACATTGTACGCAAGGTATCGGCAGCGTGCCTAACGTTATCACGCCCATTGCACTCCATGGTATCCCATAGCGGGGGATAATTGTAGTTTAAATTCGGCTCTCCCTACCCGTTGCAACCGATATCGGTAATCGCATTATTACGTGAATCCGGCTCCCGACCTATTACTAGTGAAGTATTATCGCTTGAAAAGTTAAGCCTCTTACACTGGCTCTACGATCTATAAATTTTACATTGCTCTCGCTTCAAACGCGCTCGGCTTTTGGACGAATCTTCCTATGGCAATCCACAGAATGGCAAAATAATATACTTGAGCGCCATGCGATTTAGAATTCTCAATTGAAGCTAGCTATACGTACGTGCGAGACGCAGAACGCTATTTTTGTAACAGAGGTTTAAAATGGCGAATAATAATAAAGAGTTGGACAGATATTTCATACTTGTGCCTAAAAAAATAAAAGAGAGAAAGCAAGCGAGCGAGAGGGGGAGAGGGGAAGCAAGAGAGAGAGAGAGAGAGAGAGAGAAAGGCTCTAAGAGAAAAGTCCGTATTTTACCCATATTTATCTCTGTGAAGTTAGTGCACCTTACTTTTTAAAAAGATAACTTTTTCTTACAGTTCTAAATGCATTCCTAAGAGTTCTGGAGTTCGTTAATGAAATTAAAAATAGTTGTCGTAAATTTAGTTAAAAAAACACGTATTTATGAGAAATTTTATTATCTCTTACATTATACGGGAA
This sequence comes from Trachymyrmex cornetzi, assembly GCF_001594075.2. Classification (NCBI taxonomy): domain Eukaryota; kingdom Metazoa; phylum Arthropoda; class Insecta; order Hymenoptera; family Formicidae; genus Trachymyrmex; species Trachymyrmex cornetzi. The sequence goes on from NW_017296901.1 coordinate 673,251, forward strand.
TACTGAAATATATTTAACTAATATGTTCCCTTGAAAATATATTTCTAAAAAAGATTGTCGTACCTCTGGTGGTAACCTCGTTTCTGTCTTTTTTTATCAGCCTTAAAATTTGCTCTTCACGACTACGCAACATATCACTCTCGGCATGACAAATGTTTGAATAATTCCTCCCGGTGCACACACTTGAGAGAGTGCGAATCGTTACGCGATCGAGTCCCCGGGGCGGAGGACGAGAACACGAGCCACATGAGCTATGTGTAACCACTCCATAAATTACGTAACAGCCCGTTCTCGTCTCTTTTTACTTCGCACCCGTCCCCGAAGTGCGCGACGCGGTGGCTCGGCAAACTCGCCAATCCCGTTTGCACCGCCGCGTTGGCGGGTGGCGCCCTCTTTCCCCTGTCCTCTATCTCGTCCTGTCCCGTTCCATCGGGACTCTGTCACGCACCTTTCTCCGTTCGGTTGCCCGGAAACGAAAAGAAAACACCGGCGGGATCTCGCTAGAATAGATGGAGAGCACATTCGAGAGGATGTCGCGCCGCTCTCCGGGGTTCTCCTTCGGATAAATCTCGTCACTCTCACGTCGAAACGACAAATTCCGCCCACGCTCCTCACACCCTCTCCTGATTGAATTGCCATAATCGATCCATGAAAAATCCCGACCGCGTATTCAACGGCCTCTCGCATTACCTCCATTCTCCCCGTATTTTTCTTAGCCCGGGACCTCTTCTACTCTCGCGCTTCATCCCAGCGAGATAATCAAGAGTGCATTTGCTTTAATCCTTATCAACCCGTCTTTGCCTCTCGCCGCGCACTTCTCGCTCCGTTTCCCCAACTCGTCTATTTTTTCGGGATTTCAATCGACAATCTTGCGTTTTTCATTTTTTTAATAAATAAAATCTTGTTTGTTAATAATCGCGCGATTTCAAGCCGATTTCAATGCGACTCTCATTGTTTCATCACTTTTATTATTCTACCGATATTCTCGATAATCCTGATTATTTTCTTGTTTCAACAACATATGTTTCATTCGTAAATATAATCATTTATTCGTTACCTCTCAAAATGTTCATTTTTATAAACAGTTTATGATTTCCTGTTCCGATATGTTATACCAATGAGTACATACCTAAACATAATTAACTAGCTATATAACTACATGAAAAGGACGACTTTACTGAAATATCTAAAAACTTAACTAAGTACAGTTCTGAAAATAATTTTGTTAGGCCATCAAAATAATTACATAAGATGCTTAAATTGATTGCTAGAATATCAAGATCTTTTACATTTTACACTTATTATGCTTAAGCATCTTACATAAATATTTTGATGGTCAAATAAAATTGTTTTCAATCTTTCTGTATATACACGGAGAAAATTTTATATTAAGTTTTAATACAATTTTAAATTAGACTTTACTATGTCTTGTATTTTCGATGGACTCTCACAACATGACTCCGACTTTTACTATGGTAATACTAATTTTTATCACATAAATAAAGTAATTATTTTGTTAAGCCATATTCGAACAAGAAAACAGTTAATTTTTACTATGGTACGCAAACAAAATTTGCTAGGTATATTTGATTTTATAATAAAAAATGTTTACGATGAAAAAGTGTAAAAATTACGTTATATTATTGTTTTTAAAGAAATAACTATAGCATTTAAACTTATAATTTACATGAAGATCGCAGCTACTACCACATTATAGTAATTTTAAATATAAAATTTTCTCCGTGTAGCTAAATTTTTGGCAAGTAAAATCGTTCTTTCTGCGTTACAATAACGTTTAATTTTTTATTTCGAGAGAAAATGTGCACTCGTAAAACCGTGAGTTTATATGCTTATATAAAAAGAGCCATCGACAATAACTCGCGACGTATTTCGTCCGTGAATAAGCAAACTTGGACGCGTTTTCTCGCGGGAAAGACTTGACGAGTCGATCTTTTTACCGTGCACGTGAAGTAGTAAATCCGTTGTAGGTATTCGTGAAAGTATCGCGCCCACAAGAGAGGCTCGTTTAACTTACATTGGCGTCGTGCATAGCCCTCGCATCGTAAATCATGCGGGATGTCGCTCCGTCAAGAACGGAGTAGCAGGATTTTGTATGTTATGATCGAAAGGAAGCGCAGATGTCTCAGCTGGTCGATCGCTGCAAAACTCTGATTGAATTGCTCCCGTCATTTGCTCGTATGTAACAAACTGGCTGTCGCAGACAATAGTCTGCGCAACGCGTAAGGTTCGATGCCGAGAGACAGTATTACGAATAAGACGGAAGGAAGATTGTAAGGAAAATTATTAATGTAAAGTAAAAGCATTATTTATATGTAATACTTAAAGGAAATAAAGTGAATCATAATAATGACACCTCGTTAATAGAAAAGTAACACAACTAAACAAAATTAAATTTAATTCAGCAAGAGAAATCCTATATTCTCTCAAAGTGGATATTAATGCTTAGATATTTCGATGTAAATTTATATACCCAATTCTGAAAACCACGCACCAAAATCTTTTTCCTAGGTTTAAAACACAATTACGGTAAAAAGAACTAGAGTAATAAAATATCACATATTAAATGGACAAGCAATTTAATAATATTATAATGCTAATAAATATCTTGTAAGAAATTAATATTTTTTTATATCAATGAGGCGATAAAAATTTGTTAGGAAGATTAAAATAAAGTAAATGGAAAAAGTTCTTTTGTATATCCGACACAAGCATTGTTTGCTTTAAGATGCATCAACGACACAAGGAATTTTACGTGAAATGACGGTCTGTTTGTTCCTTCACAAGACTCCAGAAGATCGGTACTGAAGTTCAGGAACGCCCTGTGAATCCACATTTCAAGCCTCTCCTTTACCCTTGTCTGCCTCGCTGCTGTCGAGTCTCGTAAGGCGCCGTGCCGATCGCAGTGGAAAAAAATAAAGAAAGAAAAGCGCCCATTGCTCGTCTCGATAGTTTCCGTAAGAGCTGTCGATATAATTTCCTTTCTACATGAACGGTTGCGGGAGAAAACATTTCACCCTGAGGCATCCGGAATGCATCCCTACGATCCATGAAAGGGGATGCGGCTTTCGTTACTTTGCGGAAGGATGGAATTCCTGACGTTTTTGACGAAACGTCCAATGTCGTGAAGAAGACGAGGACGCAAGTGGCAAGATAAATTCGTCCGCAATCGCGCATGAATAATATTTATCTTACGACAAGCATTACTTGTTCCTCTCTGTATCCTATGCATTCATGGGTACGATATGTTACTTCGTCTCAGTTCTCTCCTTCTCTTTTTTTCCACCTTCTTTGTAAAGAAGATAGACGTATTCGAACAACATATACACAAGCAATTGGTATTGATCTCAGATTACGTGCATGGTTTCAGTTTTTAATTAAAATATCATGACATTAGAGTTTTCAAGATTTTGCAAAAAAATTATTATTGCAATTTTTATTTCAATAAATGAGTACTTCTTGTTAATTAACAAGATGCGAGGAGAAATGATCTATACAATTCTGCGCGAAGCGTGACATAACTGCTAATGTGTATAGATATTATGCAGGATATGACAAGAAGCTGATACTAAATGCGATTATTTGGTTCTTGTCTCATGTTGAACGTTATTTTGTAATTAAATAAATGGAACTAAACATTAGATGGATGATTTAACGCCTGTTAATGAACTCAAGATTCACGTAGGTATTCATCTATCATGGAAAATGCTACGAAACTCACAAATAAGAAATAATAATGAAATAAATGACACATGGAAAGAACAATTTTACTGAAGTAACTAAAAATTAAATAAATACAAATCTAAAAATAATTTTGTTGGACTAAAACAGTAACGTAGGAAACTCACGATGAGCATTTATGCTGTAAAAACTTTTGACATTCTAGCAATCAGCTTGAAGGTCCTACATAATTTTTATAATTTAACAAAATTATTTTTAGATTTGCATTTAACTAAATTTTTGATATTTCAGAAAAATTATTTTTCGGTATAAAGTTAGTCACGAAAATAATTCATAAAATGTAAATCTCGTTTCTCCATTTTTGTACAAAACTTTTAGATAAAAATGTAACAATAATGTCAATATAATGCTGTGAATCAACAAAAAAACTTTTCCATTTTTCAACTTAATATATGCATCTATCAGCATTTCATTTAATAATGTAAGTATCATTCGTCGTCATGTAATATATCTAAATGGCAGATATAAAATATTCACGGTTAAAAAAATGGGAGGACGTAGTAGTAAGAAGAATAGTTTAAATATATAGGAATCCCATGGCGATGATGAAATACGATTATTACCTTTTATCCCGAATCGCGGTAACTCGGTTGACGAGCGATCGGTTCATTTCATGGCGCGTTACACGCGTAATTTTCGAATATTGCTCTGATTTATCGCTCGTATTAACGAGAGAGCGCCAGGAACGCTCGCTTCCACGCTCGCTTCCACGCTCGCTTCGACGACGACAGGACGATCTTCATCGTCGATGGATTCGCAAGAATGAGAACGCGTACCCTTCTCGACGAGCAGCCATAAATATTCAGGAAGGCGCCAACAAGGAGCACAGACCCTCGAAAAAGCGTGTGATCCGGCCGTGCGAGGAATCGTGGAAATCTGATTTGTGTTACGGGAAAGTTTGATTGCCGATGGAATCGGTTGGAGGATTACGAGTTTTTTTCCACGACGCTTCGAATTCCTCCGCCTAGAAATTCTCAAAATTTAATTACGTTGTTCGGAAAGTAATACCACGCATTAATTACAGTTAAAAATTTGCCTAACAAATTAATACTGATATAATAAACTATGAACAAACATTGAATTATAAATTCTAAATAACTAAAGAATTTTCCTCAACTTTAAGAATTTTCCTAATGAATTTTCTCTTTCCTCTTTAACTTTAAGAACTTTCCTAACGAGTTAACGAGTAACGATTTTACCAAAGTATTTAAAAATTTAAGTCTTTTTTATTACATTATCTCAAAATAATTATGTAAGATGTTCAAGCATAACGAGCAATACTGCAAACAGTTTTGACATTCAAGAAATCAGCTTTAGGCATTCTACATAATTATTTTGATAATTCAATAAAATTATTTTCAGATCTGTATCTAGCTAAATGTTTAGATACTTTAGCAAAACCGTTCTATCCGTGTAATGATATAAATAAAAATTAAATACTATAATAATAAAAAATACCTCAAGTTTCAAATAATAAATCTTGACTTTTACAAATTGCATATGAAAATAATGTGTATTTGTTAATTTTGATCATTTTCTACCTGCGAATGTTCCACTACTATTGCTAGAGAATGCAAAATGCTCGAAGAGTTCCGGTAAATTCCTGTTAACGATTAAAAGTTCACGCGGCTATCAGGGCAAAGAGCCAGAGATTAAGAACGTATAGCGCTTCGCAAGCGAAGGGATGTCTCGTGAGTTAGAACGGCAAGTTCCTTATGAGCGTGAGAAGTTCGCAAAAGTTCCCCGATGCAGATATTTGCATGCTCGTACATCTTACGGCACAAAGATGAATACCGAGAACTTACGACAAATCTACTTACGTTGTATTATTATAGTTGGAATTGAAACGGAAGGATCTTTACGAAAGAATTTTCCCCTCCAGTATTTAACAAATTTCATCGTGTTCTCACGAAATTCTAATGAAATCGCGTCAACCATAGACTTCTATACACCTATTACACATTACATCGCTAAAGGAGCATTTATGTACGTATTCTCATTTGATTTTAAGACAGGAATATTCGACTGTGATTATTATATTCTTACAGATTACAACATACGATATACGGTTACAGCTAGTATAAATGTTCCTCAATTCCCTTATTTATCATACCTAAAAATTGTCTCCAAAAGCTACGTATTATATGTACATATATGCGTGACACATGCCCGTTTTTACCAATGTAATTTAATTGTAATTTTGATTCAACTAACTCTTCATCTTTTTGAAAAAAGTTAAAAATAATCTATTA
>NW_017296901.1:680323-681133 GCF_001594075.2 Trachymyrmex cornetzi
ATATATATATATATACTTATTATATACATCGAATTTATATACATGCTAAAACAATTATACATATATCAAGGTTATACATTAAAGAAATAATATACAAATTGAACCGTAAATTGTGGATCGTGTTTGTGAAAACGTATGTAATGATGAATTAATTTGTCATACAAATTACATTGAAAAAAGCACATTGTGCAAAAAAATATGTTTTCTCGCCTTTCTATATGGAACAAAATTGATTTTTTTTAAATTTCGTCTAAAATAACTCAACATAAACCACTGTTCTTTTTCGATCTTAAATTCTGAACTGAAGTACGTACACTGGAGCTATAAGTTAGAGTGAAACACATATAGTTTAAATCTAAAATTATTTTCAAAGTGGCTTAGTAATATAAACATAAATAAAAAGGAGCTAACAGTCACACGCAAGATATTTTTAGCGAATATTATCTATTTTATTTCGAAATTATAAAAGTTGTACAACTATATATAATTATATTAAATTATATTAATATATATAATTATATTAATTATATATAGTTGTACAACTTTTATAAAATTTCGAAATAAAATAGATAATATTCGCTAAAGACATTTTGCGTGTGGCTGTTAGCTCCTTTATTTATGTTTATACATACAGTTTATTCGCGCCGTATGCTCCTATCGTCTCCTACAATAGCTCCTACTCACTCGCTTATGCGACGAGACAAACCTCTCACTCTAACTTTGCGTCTAATATATATAGATACCTTGCGCACTGAACGCGGATAAACGCTTGTACGCAGCATTCTCGATTATTCCGTGGAAGTTTCCATC
>NW_017296901.1:681248-682187 GCF_001594075.2 Trachymyrmex cornetzi
TTAGGCATTCTACATAATTATTTTGATAATTCAATAAAATTATTTTCAGATCTGTATCTAGCTAAATGTTTAGATACTTTAGCAAAACCGTTCTATCCGTGTAATGATATAAATAAAAATTAAATACTATAATAATAAAAAATACCTCAAGTTTCAAATAATAAATCTTGACTTTTACAAATTGCATATGAAAATAATGTGTATTTGTTAATTTTGATCATTTTCTACCTGCGAATGTTCCACTACTATTGCTAGAGAATGCAAAATGCTCGAAGAGTTCCGGTAAATTCCTGTTAACGATTAAAAGTTCACGCGGCTATCAGGGCAAAGAGCCAGAGATTAAGAACGTATAGCGCTTCGCAAGCGAAGGGATGTCTCGTGAGTTAGAACGGCAAGTTCCTTATGAGCGTGAGAAGTTCGCAAAAGTTCCCCGATGCAGATATTTGCATGCTCGTACATCTTACGGCACAAAGATGAATACCGAGAACTTACGACAAATCTACTTACGTTGTATTATTATAGTTGGAATTGAAACGGAAGGATCTTTACGAAAGAATTTTCCCCTCCAGTATTTAACAAATTTCATCGTGTTCTCACGAAATTCTAATGAAATCGCGTCAACCATAGACTTCTATACACCTATTACACATTACATCGCTAAAGGAGCATTTATGTACGTATTCTCATTTGATTTTAAGACAGGAATATTCGACTGTGATTATTATATTCTTACAGATTACAACATACGATATACGGTTACAGCTAGTATAAATGTTCCTCAATTCCCTTATTTATCATACCTAAAAATTGTCTCCAAAAGCTACGTATTATATGTACATATATGCGTGACACATGCCCGTTTTTACCAATGTAATTTAATTGTAATTTTGATTCAACTAACTCTTCATCTTTTTGAAAAAAGTTAAAAATAATCTATTA
>NW_017296901.1:683064-684290 GCF_001594075.2 Trachymyrmex cornetzi
GTGGCGTAAGCCACTCGTTGTGACGTAAGCAAGGACAAAAATCTGATTGGTCATGCGCATGAGCATACCCTTGTCTTTTTATCATGTTTCCATCATGGCTGCCTCGGGAAAGTGAGGGACACGTGTTGCTGTTTGTTGCTATGTGTATAAGTGTTTTCATGTGAAATATATACATATATTATATGATTTGTGTCATACATTTTCTATTCATACAGTTTCATACATTTTCTATTAACGATGGAAAAGAAAATATATTGTTCAATTGGCGAACGTTGTAAACGCGTTACATTTTCGTCTCGAGAACATACCTGCGATGTTCAGATTGTACGTGATCGTTTATTTGAAATCAGTAATAATGATAGTTTGTTACAATCAATGATGCACAATAAAATAATTATATTACAAAAATGTGATCCTGATCGCAATAATAAATTCTGCGATATTGAAGAAGAGGAAGAAATTGAAGATAAGAGTGAGGTGAAAGTACTTTTGTTCGACAAAAAATCGAATTTCGAGGCCAAACCAACATGTGATTATGTTCAAAAGAAGCTTGATAACAATGAAAATGTCGGAGATGTAAAAGTAATCTATACCGAACCGATTGATTCTGATAAGTCGTTTATTATGGATGTAGATAACAATTCAATCATAATAGACAATATCTATACGATTAAAGAAAAGGTAAATATATGATTCTTTAAAATAATTATTAATGTTTGTTATAAAAACAAATGTAATTATTCAGAAGATAGGCCTCCCCTGGTTCATAAGTCGAAATCAAGTTAATATCGATTGATTTTTCGGATCGTTTGATTGTTAGACTTTTATTTATGAAATAGGCTCGTTTATTCGCAAAGCAAAAATATATATAACAAGGCTATAAAAACGAGCAAAAAATAAGTTGTAAAATTTATTAATTTATTCTTTGTTATAATTATTTACTATTTTTATATTTATAATGTAACTAATTTTGTATTTTTTCTACAGATGCTTTTCGAATTTTTAAACATGAGATCTATAACAGAAGATGTGCTTTTTGATAAAACTATCTCTATGATCGACAAATTGATGAAATATTTTTTTATGGAGAACTCTAATGAAAAATCAAAAGCAAATGTTATGGAAGAACTATATAAAAAACTTACTAATAAAAAATTTCAAAAACAATATTCTCCACTATTTGTTATAAAAGAGGTAAATATATTATTGTGTGTGTGTGTGTGTGT
>NW_017296901.1:684471-685733 GCF_001594075.2 Trachymyrmex cornetzi
ATGCCCGTTTTTACCAATGTAATTTAATTGTAATTTTGATTCAACTAACTCTTCATCTTTTTGAAAAAAGTTAAAAATAATCTATTAAAGTTAAAGATATAATTGGCAACAAACAATAAAGGGACATAGCCGATCACACACGTGGCATATCACGTAGTATGTACGCAGAGTTACCACAAAAAATAAATTTTTAAATTCCCTGACTTTTCCAGGTTTTCCAGATGAAAATGGAAAACTTTTCAATATAAAATATGTAAATTTTAACACATTTAAAGTCAAGAGTTGTAGGAAAGCTAGCCTATATTATTAAAAACAACGCAAAAAAGGCTTAGTAGCATACTAAAATTTTGGGTGCAAATACAAGTCAACAAAAAATAAATTAGGATTGGAAAAAAGAATGCAGTTACGAAAAAGAGCGATCAAATAAAAATACTGAATAAAATATAAATTTTAATTATTTTATCAAAATATCGTTTAAAGTGTGCAAATTTTGAACGTATTTCATTATAAACGTCAGGTATAATATTAAAAAATTATAACAATTATTTAGAATAGGAGCAGTTTAAGGAAATTGTGAGCAAATTTCAAAATTCCAGACTTTTTTACACTGATCTAACGGACTAATGAATCACGAATAGCGCGTTGCTATTATTATCATAATACTTTATGTGCTAATTCTATGTCCGGCGGCACGCGTTTCGGCGAAACATTCTACATACACTGCAAATCCGAGTGTGTTATTTTAACACACTTTTCCTGTTTAATTTTGAGGGAACACGCTTACTTGTGTTACTTTAAAACATGTAACCGTGTAATATGTTACTTTTACACACATTATATGTGTTATAATATGTACACGTTTCTAAGACGTGTAACATAATAAAACACTTCGTTATTTAAAACGGATTATAAGTTTTAAACGTATTATAAGAAAACGTTTATTCTCAATTTACACGTTTGAATAGCTTATACGTTTCATTTATTACACATTACTTAATTTACACGTTTAGAAAAGTACACGGATATATTGATATAGTATAATAATTTATTATATGTATATTTTAGAGAACGCGTGGAGAATTATATATCGGATCACGGTCGCGAATTATAACATAATATAATATGGCTAGCTTAATTGTCCCAAATATAATTATGTTGAGTATAATCAGTGAAAGTCAACTAAAAAGAAAATTTGTGTATTATATAATTAAAATACCGATATTTTTAGCACATTATAGTTCTGCAATTAATATATATATATA
>NW_017296901.1:687580-721743 GCF_001594075.2 Trachymyrmex cornetzi
TGTGTGTGTGTGTGTATAATACAAAGTAATATAAAGTAATTATAAATTTTTGAAAAAAGGTTATGTCTTCAACTGACATTTTAAATACCAAGGAAAGAGAAGCTCCACGTGTAGTGATGTATACATCAATCGAGGGAGAAGTTGCAACAGCATATATAGTAGCGGACGAAACAATTAAAATTAAAATTCCAGAGCCAACTGTTTCGAGAGTTATTGTATGTCTATTAAGTGCATATTATGTTTGGCACGTACAGTATCCAACTTGTTATATGAATGTTCTTAAATATATAGATCACGAAATTTTATTTACTTCTTTGCAAAATTGTTCTACTATTGTGACAAAATTTATTCGTGAATGTAACAATACTCCAGAAACAATTGTCTGATGGAAATCAATTCAAGTTTTATTTGCTTATTATAAAGATTATAAAAATATTCTATTCTTTATATTGTTTACTATAAAGTTTATTATAAAGTTTATTTTGTTTGCGTTTTTAAATTTTAATTTAATTGGACACACTCGGATGCCTCGGTATCATGTCTATATCATGTATGAACTTTATTCTATGAAAGTTTTTATAAAAGAAATGGAATTATCTTTATTAAAAAATGTTTCCTACTTGATATCATTGCACCAATGCAAAGTGTGGAATGAAAGTATGAGATAAAATTTAGATATATATTTTGTAGGCAAATTTTTAGTTTGTATATCTAAAACATCAAATTCGAGTCGTTTCTCGGTAGTGTTTTTTCTTTGTATAATCAATCATTCTTTCTGATATATCTATACCTTTAGTGTAGATATATTTAATAAAATTATTAAATATACTTTGCATTATATAATTTCTAATAATTATAAGCAATTTATTTTAATATATTGCTATATATTTTGTATAGATTTTTGTTTTTTAATATATAAAATATATTTTAAAAAGATAAAAACAAATCTTTCTTTATTTTAGCATAAGACTATTATATCCAATAAATACATGTTATTAAATCTATTATTATCATGTGTTCATTAGATATAATACGTTTAAAACGCGTTTATTAACACGTTTCAAATGTGTTATATCAAATAAACACATTTAACCGTATTAATTTGGTACACATTAAAATGAGTTAAAGTAAAACGTTTTAGTGTGTTGTAATATAAAACGGCGCGAAATGTGTTAATTTTGCTTCAGTCAAATAACACATATATGTGTTTTAAAATAACACGCTATGGATTTACAGTGTAGTTAGCGGTTTAGTGTGTATATAGAAGTTTTTAGTATCATTTGATTTCGCATCGATCGAATCGCATACGAAAAGATGTTTTCACATCGCATAATGAGAAGATTAATTTAAATTGTAAAATAATGGATCTCGCGATATTTCTTTCTCGGGATGGGGGAGAAGAGTAAGATAGTACTATGGAGGGGCTCGCCAATAGACGTTCCACCTTCTCTCGGAAACAGGAATTTTTATTCTAACATAATTCTTTTAGTATCTGGATAAAACCAGACGATGGCGACCATTTCTCATCGCGCGGGTGGGAGTTAAAAAAGAGTTAAAAATACGTGTCACATAAATTCGTTAGCTCGCTCGCAAACCTAGTAGTCTTGCCGTATTTATCCGATTTTTTTGTTTTTCATATTTATCATGCCCGTGCCACAAATAGCTGTAATGCGTTAGAGAGGACGCTGTTAACTCTGACAACTTGGTTCTGACTGTGTGATCTCCATGTACCTGTCTCTAAAAGTACGAAGTGTCGGGAATAAATCGACATCGGTGTATCGGGCACGAGTAAAGCTAGTAATATGAAAAAATGTCTTCGATATGGAATATACAGCAGGACTAAAATCATACACTACCGTGTTTCGCTAGTCTTTTTAATGCGGCTCGTTCGCGACGCGACTGTATGACGTATTGCGGCCAAAAATTGCGGAGCTGCATGGATTCTGCCCACGGGTGCAATGACATTTTTACGAGCGTCCCACTGTCCGATGAAAAAGCGTTTGTCTGCTATTCTTTCTCCGGCTCTCTGCCACCTTTCTTGGCCGTTTTCCGCCACGCGCCATTTGTCGCGTACGTCGAACCATTATTGACGCAATATCGAGTAACTTTCATTTGCGAGCGTCCGCGACGACGATCGCCAGCGGTTGTCGGTCCTCTTCAAAGCGGCCGGCAGTCACGTGTCGGTGGGAACGAATAAATTTTCGATAAACCGACGTCGACGGGCGACGATCGCTCCGATTTCGCTCTTCTATATCGAAATGGCACGGCGCGGCGGCGCGTATCGAGTTCCCGTCGTTGAAATAACGCTGAAATATGCCACATGTGTGACAGGAACACGTCTGAGCAACGGATAATACAAAGTAATCCTTGCTTAATGCCACGAATGCGATTGTTCCCAACCAAATTGATGCACAGAAAAAATGGTTTTACTGAAATGTCTAAAAATTTAGCTAAATACAGAGATCTGAAAATAATTTTGTTGGGTTATTAAAATAATTATGTAGGAAAGCTAAAAAAAAAAAAATGTTGCTGCACTGAGAGATAAATTTTTGGTATTTGAAATTATAATTACATGTTACTATAATTATAAATTTTTTCGGATATCCCTAGTAATTATTTTCATAATCTAACAAAATTATTTTTAAATCTATCTCAAGCGAAATTTCTAGATACCTCAGCAAAATTGTTCTTTTATTGTGCCTATATATAAATGTTAAAAAAAATTTAAAGCGTTCTTTTTATTAATGAAAAGCAAATTGATTATCAAGAAATATATAAAAACAGAAAACTCATTAACGCGCAATGTCGAATGTTAAATTACATTGATTACAATATTTATAAAAAATAATTGGAAAGTTTTTTGTAATTATAATGCCTTTATCAAAAATCTTATGTTACGAACGGATAAACCGGCAGCGATAAATAGAATTTAAAATTAAAACATCGCTTATCAAACTACTTAAATTTATTTATTTATTCTCTCGATTGTGATAAAAACAGCTTTTGCTTATCCTGAGCCGCTGCCTTCTTCCTGGGATGGAAGTTTCTAACTCGATTCATCCAAAATCCTATTCATGCGGCACGCGGGTGGATTGTAATCCGGATAAGAAAAGGTTATCAGCCAGTATCGGTTTCGAGGACAATAACTCACGCTGAGAAGGACGAAATCTCGTTCTGTTCCGGTAGCCCTCGCGCCCGGGCTCCCTCGGGAACAGCGGGTTTGTAACATTTTGACAGTTCGAGGGCGTTTCGTCCCGAGAGGTGCAGCTTCTGGTCTCGTAAGCGTTAACAAGTGGCGAAGAGGAAGCGTAAAAGAAAAACGGTAGAAAGAAGGAGAGGGAATAGAGCTCATAGATCAACGAGAGCGACGAGCGGCTCGAAATATCGAGGGTCGGAGACTGGTTAGCATAATGTCAGCCTGGAGCGACGGTGAAAAAACGGTGAACGACGGATGGGTGAGGGTAGCAGGGGGGAATTTCTTAAAAATGTCAGACAGAACTCTGGTGCACCTTCGGAGGCTGCTAGTCGCACCGCTTTACACACCTTGCCGTAAAATTCCAGGATATCGGCAGTTCAGGATAAGTTGGAGTAGGCATGGAAAACGACGTAGACGAAAAAATATAAAGACGTGAGCGAGTTACGACGACTGCAAGTATTATCGAATAATGTGCGACGCAATTTCCGTGCAAATTTTCCTTCCACAAATCTCGGACATGTGTTTTTTATTGTGCGAAAGAACGTTTAAATATATTAAAAACATTTTAAATTGTTATCATGTAAAATATTTGACACGCTCGATAAAAGTGTTAATTTGATTCAAGCAACAATGTTGTGAACATGAAAAATATTATTAATGTTTTCCTGGACTTTGTTGCCTCATCTTGTCGTCAAGTATTCTACTTTTAGAAAAAACTTCAAAGTAAAGATAAAGTTTGTGTAGCAGTAAATTTGCATACAGCTAATATCTATCACGGAAAAAACAATTTTACTGAAATATCTAAAAATTTAACTACATCTGAAAATACAGATCTGAAAATCTTATTGGATCATTAAAATTATTATATCGGACTCTGAAATATAATGAGTAACACTATAAAAAGTTTTGATATTCTAGCAATTTGGGTGTCCTATGTAATTATTTTGATGGCATAATTATTTTCAGATCTATATTTAACTAAATTTTTAGATATTTTAGCAAAATTGTTCTTTTCATGTATTACTGAAAGTATGTACTACTGATTGTGATTATTTCGAGTTTATATGACGAAAAGCCTTCTATATTAAATTGTTAAATATTAAAGGATCATATTTGAATTATTTTCTTAAGTAACAATTTGTTATTTTTAACTTCTAAATGTGTCAAAATGTATTATTTTAAAACATGTGATTTAAAAAAAACCATATATAATCAACCCATTTCTGTGATCAAATTGTTTAATTTTCAAGTAAACAGCGTTCATATCAACTGTATACACTTAGTAAATAATAAACTAAATTTGAGTAAAATTAATATTTCTTGAGTTTTATTGTTTAATTCTATTGTTTTAGTTAAATTAACGACATATTGAGTAGAAACAGTAGCATCTATAGAAATAATTAAAAATAATTCAAATTGGATAATATGACATTATGAATTTAATAGTGTATCCTTTGGCAAATGATCGTGCTCTTTGTGCACAGAACGTGGCTTGTGTTACAAATGTAATTCGAGAGTCCTAATGCATTCGACCTGTGTGCACCTATATCTTGTGGCAATAATCTGCCCACTGCTAAATTCATAATATCAAATTATACCCACACATAATTACAGCTATTATTAATCATTTCTATATATCGCCACTGCTTTTACTCAATATGTCATTAAATTAACTAAAATAATAGAGTTAAATAGTAAAACTCAAGGAATGTAAATATTAATTTTACTGAAATTTAGTTTATTACAAAATGGATTGGTTTATATTTTGTGTGTGTGTGTATGTGAGAGAGAGAGGGGGGGGGGGGGGGGGAGAGAGAGAGAGAGGAGGAGGAGGAGGAGGAGGAGAGAGAAGACATGGAAGTTAAAAATAAATTGTTATTTAACTCAAAGAATTAGGTACCATTGCTTCTTTGATATTTAATAGTGTATGTAGTAATTGCAAATATGCAGCGTTTGATTGTTCTTTTCATGTTCATTCCTTTTCACAATTAACTTCTCTCTTTCTCTCTCTCTCTCTCTCTCTCTCTCTTCTCCTCCCTCCCTCCCCTCCCGCTCCTCCTCTGCCTCTTCCTCTCCCTTTTCTCTTTCGCCTTCTGCGCTTTCCATCAGCTTAATCCACAACCGGGAAACTCGATAAAACGCCAAGACACGAGACTGCCATTTTTTTCATCGTGATGAGGAAAAGTGGTACACGCGCGCCAGGTTCGCCATCTCGCGCGCTTTATAGCTTCCCATATCGTCGCGCCATTATTGGACGCAAGCGAAATATGTATTTACCTATAAAAGATGTCGGAAGACTTACGTGTGCGGAATATAACGGGGTGCACCTTGCACGATAATCTTAACCGGCGCCACGCCATTTGTGAGCGAACGCGACGTTAAATTTCAGTACGAGATCGTCCAGCGAGAATACAGAGATGCGTTATACAGGATGTCCTATAACCGCGGGATGTGTTGCGTAAAAGAGCATTTCCGAATGATGTACATTCGCACCGCGAGCGCACGTATTTCGCTTTTCTGCGTCCTCGAATGCACTCTGTGAAATATGCTATCATCCAATGTGCGAAAGGACCATTCGCGTCGGATTCGATCTCGATGAACGTTGTACTCTCGTCAAATACAGCTTACCGAGATCAATTTTCTGGAAGGACGCGATTTTCTTCTCTGCTGGAAAAGCAAAAAAAAAAGAAGAAAAAAGGCGATATCCTATTCCCGTGTTATCCGCGCGTCGCACGCAGCCTCAAATCCGCTCGTCTATATACGCGGAGAATATGTCGTCTTTGAAAATGTTTTTCTCCTGCTCCGACGACAATTTTTCCGACTATCTCGAGACGGACATCGTCGATAATGTGCCTTCTTCTCGACGTATATCCCTCTCTTCGCACCGACTATCTCTAGTCGACGTTCTTCACGTAATTATCTGCTGAGATGCTCGTTCCATCCCTTGAGAGATATTGGACTAGTCGACTGGACGGATCACATCAGGATCTACTCTACTTGACCGCTGCAACTATGAAGACGATGTACGACGTTGGTGAGAGCCGCAGTGGTACAGATGTTGTTGCGGTCAGCCGCGCCGGTTTCTGAATAGTTGTAGCCAGATGGAGGCCGACAGATGCTCGCTCTCGAACGGACAACGGAACCGGTCGCGAAAGGAGGCTTATCCTTTATTTAAGTGATTTGCACTGTGCGCCGCGTAAGAAAAGCTTAGCATTATCGTCGCTCATCTTTTTTTCTAAAATCCGAATATACCGCTGTTTATAATACAATGAATTATAAAAAACATATAAATAACAATTTTTTTCGATTATTGTCAGCAATAATAAAATATGTCATATATCACTAAATTACTCTCAGAAAATATGTGTATTGATATTAATGGACGTAAATATTAATAAAATTTTATCGAATGTATTTCGTTCAAATATTAATATTCATTTAATGTATAAGCGTTAATATTAATTAAATGTACATATTAGATGTAATTATCCGTGATGAAGAAGGGATAATTACCATTAGAAATATATTTTTATAAATATTACATTTTATATATATATATATACATATATTTATACTGAAATAAATTCTACTAAAATGATAATTTTAGATTTTGAATGAGAATGTCTTTAATTTTTTTTAACTATCTTTCTCTCTTTCTCTATAACGTTCCTTATAAAAATATCCTTATATTACAGATTCTTAATAATAATGACCAAAAGCAAAATAAGAAAGTTGATTTTATGGATAAAGCAATAATGATGAGAAAGCTTGTTATTTTTTGAATTTTTCTCAACAGCGCAGTACACACGACGAGGTATGTCGTAACTCCAGGAGCCCTTTCATTTCTGCTTGTTTACAGTAGTCTATCTCTAGACCTTAGAAATGTAACTAAAGATAGATGTCTTCAGTGAACCGTAAATACGTTTCTTACTTTATTCTCTCTTATTTCTACGGGTAAAAACTCAACTAAATAAAATCAACACAAGATAAAACTTAGAGAAAAATTCAGGATTTGAGAAAATTCAGAACTGAAAAAGGACTAATATGAAGCGCACAGATATTCTTTTTGCTTTCCTTACGACTTTTGCTTCCTCAATATTCTCAGATCTTACAGCATAATCACGATAACTTGTAACGGTCTCGACGAAATTGTAGGTTTTGCATTAAACGAAGCACATCACCGTAAGTCTTAGCGTCACTTTGCCATTTGAGCGCATCGAAAGTATCAAGCGATTGGAGCGACCGTGGTGAATATTGCGTTCGCTACTGTCTACCGCATACGCGATCTTAATTTGCAAACTATTCTCATAATACCGTACGTGACGATAACCGGGCATAGTTACACGTACCCACATGTACACACACACATACACTCGCACACAAACGGGTACGCCGTTAACTATCGTCGACCTCGTACGATCGGCAATGTCGAGTCTTCTGGACACGCAACGTCTGCGTGCCGGGGTAGGAAACTATGCGACTTCAAAAGCCATCCCCGATCCCCGAGCCATCCGTTACCATCGTACCCGCCGGCGTTAATATATACCGATAGTGTCTGACAGGTGCCTCCTCGCCGGACGGAGCTCTAGGTTACGTTGACACTAAGTTTGCAGTTTACAATCGTTTCGCCGCGATCGATCGCAACACTCGCAACAGTATATCGCCCGCGGATGTAAATCACGTCGACCGCAAAAATCATCTTGCGTGTATAAAACTCACGAAGCTGCAAGTTCAACGTGTCATTTCTGACTTTTTATTTTGTTACCGGAATGCAGCTGCCTAGAAAATGTCAATGCTCAAGTAACACTTGGAGAAATATAAAATAATGTCTCAAAAAGAAACAGAGAGGCACGTTGACCTTATTTTATTAGGATTGACGATTATCCGATTGACGTTTATTCGATATCCAGATCTTGATATCCAAGTATTCGCAGAATATTTTAGTTAGAATTTACGATTTTTTTCGCCCGATCTGTAGATATTCGAGTATTCGGATAGATAATCCTTGTTGCGATTTCTAAACAAATGTGTAGGATGGAGTGCCGTTGTGCACAAGCGCCTTAGCGTTTCTTCTCTGAACTGTGCACATAGTTTACGCAAAATTTCAATGATTTCAATATTTTCGTTTACAATAAATTTGATCAACGCGTAAATTTGAATAACGTGTTGTGCAATGACACTTGATACTATTTGTTCAAGCACCGCAGAAACGACTACAGAAACAACTGCCACAACTACATATGTATGTAGGACAGATACTCTTATCACTCAGCGTAAAAAAAAAACCATCTACCAATTGATTTTCAGTTACACAAAAAAAGTTTTTATGCAGTACGAATAATTTACGAGAATGATACATATTTGAATCATCCCTGTAAATTATTCGTACTTCCATAAAGTGATCATTTATTAAGGTTTATTTGATAACAGCAGATAGACATTTAGTGGCGATATATGCCAAATTTTATGTTCGAACCAGAAGCTAGGCTGTTACGGACAAACTAAATCTTCGCAAGACTCTCCGGGTTGCGACTTCGAGACTATTCGAGGATCTTAAACTATTGGAATGCTCGATTACAGCTGCATATAGCTATACAGCGCGAAGCAATAACCAAATCATGGCGAAGAGGGCGAATTATGGTATAAGAACAGCCTCGCATCAGTCTGCGTGTAACATTTCCGACGTAGTAAGCAATCCGCTATGAGTATACAACTTTGACTCAGTGCAAGTTTCTGACTTTCCCCTTTCCTCCTCTGCAGCTCTCCTGCCGCCTCTCACAGCTATCTCTAATCCCTCGTCACTCAAGCAATATTAAGCCAAGTTTTCAAGAGTCTTACGCGAGTACACGCACCACAATTCTATGCGCGCGCGTAGAATCACGTTCGAACACAAAGCAATGGTAGAATTAAGTTTTAGTACAATAGAGAATATATAGACTACTTCATCCAATCGGAATACCCCAACACGAAAGCAGCTTTCAGACAAGATTTAAATCCCAGATTTTTCGCTTAGCTCAGCGACTTAGCAAAAACGTGGTTTTGTGATTATATTGGTGCAATAAATCATGTACCTCGTATTTAAATATGATTTCTTTGAGTTTCTCATGATATATGTCACAGTCGTTTCATAAATATTCTATCACATCTTCGATATATTTTATATATATATATATATATAATAAATTTGAAACATATTTTTTTTATAATAATGAAGTTAGATGAAATTAAGTTAAAATCTTGTAAAAATTTAAATACACTTTCAAGAATATTCTTTTCGTAAGATGCACAAATATAGGAAAGCTATACAATTGGAGCTACATTGTTCTTCCATAGAACTCAGCGTTAGAACAGTAACTTTTACTTCATGGTCTATAAAGTGCAGCGATGACGCCTGATGCAACTTTGCCCGAATAGAGTTCTGACTTTTCGCGAAGCTCCTATTTCCGCCGCCTCATTCGCCGACAATTTCTCATCCCTGGATCGACCAATATGCAGGTAGTGGAGATGGAAGTTGGCGGCCAAGTGTTCGCCAAGTTTCGACGAGCCTTACGTGCCCACCCTCATCACACTTCTCTCCCGTTCGCTGGACGCACAACGAGCAACAAAGGATCGCTTCTCGCTTGTTGCTCCATAATCCTACCAAAGAAAACGAGCAATAGCCGACGTAAGAGGATCTTATTTCCTCCATCTTCCTCCTTCCCTTCCACCGTTCACGTTAATAATTAATCCGCGGGCTAAATTATACGAACTGTCTCGCCTTATTTCACGGAGAAATCAGTAATTCGCACGAGAATTGAAACCGATTTAAACGAAACAGTGTCTCGTTATGTATAGTGACTGCTGCGATTTATTACTGAGGTACGAAACAATTGTTGTTTGGGTGAACATTATTGAAATATTATTATATTTTCTCGTTGTTCTAAGTTCCATTTTCAACAAATAGCAAGTAATTGCAAATGGAGAATATTATAATTACAGTCTAAATTTATCAATAAGGTATAAACACGCTATCTAAATGCAGAATAGATTGAAGAATAATGGTATGTGAATCTCATAAAAATGTATAACGTTGTATCGTTTCACTAATATTCGCTGTCAACTAAAAAAAAATTGATCGCGTAAACAAAGAAGGAGTCATCACTTATTTATCAAAGATTTTCTGTTTTAACGTTTAATATTGTGATTATTTGTTTTGTATGGTGAAACGGCGAGGTTAAAGAGAGTGCAGGAAAAAAAAAAGATCGAATGTGTATCTTTTCTTTGTGAAGATAGTCGGGACACGTACGAACCGCTCAGTAGTTTATTTTTAATCGAAGTGTTTCGAAGCGCTCGCCAATAACAGCGAGTCATGCTCCAAAGAACGATCGTGAGTCTCATTTGTGGAGAAAAAAGCCATTATTTGTCGCTGTATATCAGATAAAAAAAAAAGAGACAAGTCGCTTCGCGAAGCATTGAGACGAACGTTAATTAATGAACTACGGCTCCGTCGATAATGTTTGCGTCTTATTTTCAGCGAGCTATCGGACGTATTCACGAGCATTACATGCGCAATTTTGCTAAAACTACAGATAATAAAATTCGCAGAGTCATTGTACGCGCGTAATCATTAAACCGAGTGTGTGTGTCAGAAGTATATTATAATATTTATAATAAGAATATGTAATTCTAAAAATTATCTCGCGAATTGAATATAATAAAACAAAAGCACCGTAAAAGAATGTAAAAATGTTTTTTACATAAAAAACATTATAAATTTATAAAGTTTTAAATTCGATGAGATTTTTGTTGGTACTTAATCAAACTTTTACTGTCCGTCGAAAGGTTGCCTCAAGAATCCATGAAACATTCATTGGGAGTTTCAGTGTCGTCTCGAAGATCAAAGGTTCGTCACGGTTCGCCCCGCACGTGACGATAGTAAATTCTCTACAATTAAAATATCTTCGGAGGTGCCGCGCATAACCCACACCGGCTCCTCATCTTTCTTACCGCTCTAAATCATGCACAACGACGGAGATCTTTCGCAGACTTCAAATTAAAATTATTGACCGACATCTTGCCTCTAAGAGCTCGTAATTCATTTCTCAAAGGAATGAGAATATTCACTGAAAATAGTAAAAGAATGAACTCCCTCGTGTCTTCTGCGCTAATCGCGACGAAAGCATGTTAGTCATGCACCGAGCGGCGCGGCGACGTTGTCACATGTAGGTGTTAATTGCCTGACCAAAAAATAGCTTGTGTGATCTGTTATCGTCGTAGAAACTCATGTTGATTAATGTGAACACATATGTTTCTCTAAAGGTTAGCTTTACAACGAAAGCTACAAAACGTCCACTTATTTATACTCCATTATGTGAACTTAAATTTTAGCTTCTCATTCGTCGCACAAATTGTGCAACATTTATAGTATTAAATTATTATATGATTACATTATTTCATTTAAAATTATTATTAAATTGAAATATCTTATTGAATTTCAATATTAAACAAATGAAACAATGTATAAAGTAATTAAGTTTCAAGACAGAACATACACAAAATGAGATACTACTTTGAAAAACATTTTTTCATCAAGCAGCGTAAAAGTCGTAAAGCCAAATCGGATTTTCGCAGTCGCGTCATTTATATGAAACGAAATGAGACTGCGATATTTTTTATACAGCGTGAAGAAGGGGAACAAATGTCGTTTCGTCCGAAATCACCAAGAAGAAAGATATCTTCCCGCGCATATTTCTGAAAGTGTCAAGGCGACGCGTCACCTTGGAGGTCACGTCAGCCTCGCGGCTGATGCCACACGACCATCCCTAGAGACAACCCGGGATATCCTGGAGCAGGAACGCGCGTGCCTTGTACGTTCCGACTCTTTTCGTCTCTGTACGTGTGTGTATATCACCGTGTCTTATCACACATGTGCGTACTCCATACAGAAGAGTGTCGCACGTCCGGGGAAACGTCTGAACGCCCGCGCCGTCGACTGTATGATGGATGCGTCGGGTTTGACGTAACGTAATAGGTACAGACACGTCAGGGAGTGCACTCACGTCTCTTTTCTTCACCTTTTTGTTTTTAATACACACCTTATGGCACACACTGCGGAAAGTGCGTATACGTACAGAGCGCCTCATTTTGCCGGAGGTGACACCGCCACCGCGATTTAGGGGAAGATACGTCGATCCTGGAGTAGATTCTTCGCAAAGTGTACCTCGGAGCATCCAGGGCTCGAAAGACCGGTTATAAAACAGCAGCGTGGCGCGGCGAGGACGTCGACGGGGGGAGGCAGGGCTGTCTCATGCAGTTTTGTTTATGACATATCTGATAATACTGATTTTACGTGGGCAACTTTTATATACCTGTATAAGCCATGACAAACTGAGTCGTCGAGCTAAAAGTGGATTAATTATATTATTCGCACGGTAGAAATATTTTTGCAAACTTAATGCCGACACATACATACTGTTGGTTTTATAACATTATTTATTATTATTCAGGATAAACGCGATAAACTTGTTATACACAAAAATTCGCCGTTTACATCTGCAGTTAAATAGCGGAACATCCCAGATGTTCTATGCAGAACTGCTTTATCGATTTCTCCTCATTATAGTTGTATCCGACAAACCGACGATGCCTTTATACAGTTCTGCGTCGACTTGTCTACATCTCGACCTACTCGCATGCCTATTTAATTCAGACTATAGACACTGTACAAGTAGATGTCAGTGACACAAAACGCTTGGGTTCTAGCCTCGCGATTGTAATTCTTCTGGCTTTCGTTTCATTTCCTGTGTCATTTAAGGTTCTCGTAAGTATATTTCTTCACATGTTATATAATATAATCGTTTCGTTTACTCTGTGTAACGTACAATAAAAGTTCACAGTAAAGTTAAGTGAAGAATCAGTGAAATATATCGCTACCACAATCAATATTCGGTAAATTACATCTCTGCGTTTGTATTCTTGTTTTAAATATGTGATCTAAGTCATTTTAAATCTCGCGTGACGTTGAACAGCATATTCAACGGCATGATAAAAAATTAACTTTTAGAGAAGTGTCAATAAAGATAAAATGTTTTTCTATTTTTCGAAATTTGAGATAAATTTAATAGGTATATAGAGTTGATTGAAATTTTCCAACTTTTCGTTTAACGCCACTTCTAGACAAACTTATATCCATCGCTGTCATGTCTCCCTGAACACGATGCGGTGCACGCAATCTGGAAATGCGCTCGACCGCAGATCACTCAAGCTATAAGGAAAGAACGTAAAAAAATATGGCAAGCAGGAGGTGGAGAAGAAACACCGGAAGAGAGTACACGATTGGTATATCAGCGATCAATAAATCAGGGCGTGTACACCCTTTTGTTGTAAGGGTGGCACCATCATCGTCGTCGTCGTCGTCGTCGTGCGTGCGTGTCTTGATAGTACGCATAAAATACGACCCAATTTCACGGTGCAAACCGCGAAACAATGGTATTGATTTTATTTCCATATCGGCTCCGAGGGTGGCCAAGCAAGATGCGGACCGGAGGGATCGGTTGGATCAGCGGCCTCAACCGCGGTAAGAAGGGCTGAAACAGGGAGGGGCGGGGGAAGGATGGAAAAGCAATGGTTCAAAGGAGGAGGCGGGTGCGTCCTGGGCCGGAAAGTCCTGGTGCGTGCAGGAGGGATGCGAACGCGGGTCCTAAGGGTACATATCGAGCGACGAATGTCGGACGTTCAGCGTGCACGTCACGTAGAGGTGGAGTCGCTCGCCGAGGTGAGACGAGAGAAACGGAACAGAGACATTGTCGGCGACGGTGCCGATGGAATGAGGAAAAAGGAGAGGGGAGAGGGGAGGAAAGGGTGTAGGTGGATAGAGGAACCACTGGGAGTTACAGGGTGAGTTTATCCGACAGCCCTACGCACGCTAGCATAATTAAGAAAGTTCCGTCCGCGGGAGTTTTTTCCCGGTGTCTTCCGTCATTGTTATTCTTGGATCGTAACGGCGCCAATTAAGCCAACCGAATAGCGCAATAGTGAATTCCTGACGAAAGATTTACGACTGACATTGCGTCATGATGTCGTGACTAAGCCAGGATCAACGTTAGATTATGTGAATCGCTCGTGAGAAGACGTGAGAACAACAGCAGCGAGCGATATTAACATTCAGTCGACACGCTTGCTTCGGCAATGCGCTAAATTTCTCGTATTACGCGAAGATATTTTGTCAGCGCGTGTATACAGAGTGAAAGAATTTATATGATTACAGAATTCTTGATTCACACGAAGACAAACAAAATCGAACGAGCTAGCTAATGTAAATAAATTTCAGGCGTTATCGTATCACGCCACTGTTGCGAAATCAGCTATGTGCTTTCATATAAAACCACCGTATTACATTCATGTGCGCCTCGTAAAATCACCTGTACTGTTCATTCTCATAAATTCGCCAGCCTAACGTATGCGATATACCTGAAAATAGATTACTACGAAATCGCAATTTTTGTGAAATATGGCTCTACACAATATAGATACACATATTCATATATTATGCAAACATATACACGCAGGGTGAGTCAACAAAAATGTTCTATTGGATCGGAACAAAAGTTCGTAGCTATTTTACGTCTCATGTCTCTGTTAAAAAAAAAAAAAGATAAATTAGCAATTATTTTATTCGACAGAGCAAAATTTTTGCTTAAAAAAATCAGTTTTTTAATTGCAGTACAATGATTTTTTAACGGTGTTATAAGCGATCGAGTAAAAATGCTCCTTTTATTTATTTCATTTGTGATAACTCAGTAATAAAAAAAGGGACGGAAAATTTAAACAAATTCTTACATATACTTGTGAAAGCTTTAATAACGTGTTTTTGTTATTATAGAAGTGGAATTGTATTTTTACATATTTTTTACAGATTTAAATTTATCACCAGAGAGAGAGAGAATCCACATTTAAAAAATTCCCTTTAAAATCCATTATACATATTGTCGACGGAAGATTAAAGCTATACCAAAATCTCTCTTGATAATTCTGTCATCTCCGTAATTGCGTCAGTAACATTATATAAATCCTTACAAAATCTAGCACAATATAGCGTGCAGAATGTCGATCTTTTTAAAACTGGTTCTACATTAGTTGCAAGTCGATCGCTTGTTACGACAACCAATTTGAAACGTCAATTTTAAAATTGATTGACTCGCGACTAATGTAGAAGCAGCTTAAGACGATTCTCGTGTGGATCCGACCATCAACCTCAGTGCAGTCTCCGTCCAGCGGATAGTTAAGCGGATAGAAGGAGATTACAGACAGAGGATGCACGGAAATGAACATCGAATGATCGCTTGTGCGAAACGTTTTTCGCTCATCCCACCGTCGCTCCTGCGCATTGTGACCACCGAGTCGCGGAACCGAAGAAATATACCGCAGACGTGTTTTTGCGAAATATCGGCTTTCCGTGGCGGCACGGAGGTAAAACTCAGCTGAAAAAAAAGCCATTGGTCGTTTCGACGGGCTTATCCGCGCTTCTCGATTCGTACACGCGCCACCGCCACGGTCGTATTTCGAATTGACTTCCATATAATCGACGTACACGCGCCGATTATGTTGCATGTAGAATGTGGAGGATTTTTTCAGTTACATTTCCTGCTGCTTCCGGCACGAGAGACTCAGCTTTTATATTAACCCGCAGAATTCTCCGAACGTTGCACTCAATTCAGCGGTTGATTTATAACGGATAATTACAGAGCTTGCAGATATCGAAGAAATCTTTCTTGATTCATACATATTTTCAGAAGATTTTCAGTACCGTAAAGATATGGATAACGAGTAGTAAATAATTCGCAAGGAAATTTTAGCAGAAAATAGTCAAACTTTTTATTTTCATTAAGTATTCCTTAGAAAATTATAATAAATATTGTTGAAATTTTTTATATTTTAGATAAATATTGTTATAAAAACATTATATTTGTAGAAACAGGGAATAATAAACTAATCCTATATTTTAAGGATTCATGTGAATTATTCACAAATCAAATTGGATCATTTTTCTCAAATTATTCGTTCTTATTATTGCAAAACGTTATTGTCTCCTTTCATATGCAACACGAAGACGGCGAAGATCTTGGAATAAAAAACCGCAGACAATATTTTTCAGTCCAATATTGCGGGCGTGCGTCGCATGAAACAAAAGTTTGTGCCGCCAGGTTGGACGACCTGATAACTATGGTAACTACTTGCGGCAGTCGGTTAACAGGCAGAATTCCTATACATATCCGCGCTGTTGAATACAATAAGGTGAACGCACTCGACCTTGTCGTACATATTGTTGCGAGGTCACGTCGGAAACGTGGATATTATAATACATCGAGATGAGCTCCCGAAAGTCGCTCACTAAACATTCATGAAGCCTGCAATGCCGCTGTTAAATCGACATGAGGACACGACTGCTTGATACGCATTTAACAAAATATGCATGCTATATTCATGCGGCATTTATTGCCCGACCGTTTTATATACCGATATTGTTGCCAATACGGCGGATATTGAAGCGGCAGCGTAATGTACATTTGTTTCAAAGACCATTAATATTAATTCCATTATCGAGTGGCGCTGTAGTTAAATGACCCGATAATTTTTTCTGTTTTTTTTTTAATACCAATAATTTCGACAATATTTTAACTTATACTCTGTTACACACGTGCTTCATACATTGAACTTTGAAGAACATACGTAAACACCGCACGAATTTTCAGCGAAAAATAATCTTGCGAGATCATCAACAAGCGGAAATCTTCGCCGCAATACTAACTGTGCACGAGTTTTCTGGCAGAAAGGCAACATTGATTTAAGATAACGCCGAGATGCCAGGAGTTGACAAATTGTCCGAGACTCGAAAACCGACACGGATAGAAAGGCATCGTAAGACCGGCCGAAGGTGAAGGGTAATATGTCGCGGATGGAAAAGAAAGGTTCTCCGACACGAGATCGACGGCGGGGCACGCCGAGAGACAGGGAGAATGGGGGTAAGAGGACAATAGGACCGATAAATAAATCCGTAATCGGTGGTCCACGGGTTTATCCTGAATGGCTCGATTGGCTCCTAAAGGTGATTTTCAAGGAAGGAAAGCGGGTTTGAGTAAGAAAAGCTCTTTCACGCTCTTCATCTCTCTTCTTACTGCCGCGTTCGACCATCGGTATATCTTGCCGAAGGGCTTTACTTTTGCCGGTACTTTCCCATCCCTTTCCACCTTTTTGCACCTTACCCTTTGCTTCACGGTCTCTCTGTTATTTGCCGCCGATTCGTCGTCACCGGATGAATCCGTGCACGTGAAAAATGACGACAAGAGAAGAACCAGTAATTAACTTCTCGCTTCTTCACTTCGCTTCATTAGTTTTAAACATGGTGTGCGTGTATAAGTTAAATATTTATTTACGAAAGGTCGAATATGCGTGTAATCACGCGGTTTTGTTAAAGTTTAGAGAAAAATATATGTATAATGATGGCAATTGTAAAAGTGACAACTATATACAAGTTTTATATGCATTGAATAAAAATTCATAATATGCTTATAGATATGGACGTGAAAATAATTTTTTGTTAGTCATTGAAATAATTATATAGAATGTTTAAGCGTTGACGGCAATGCTGCAAAACATTTTATCAACGTTTGAGTTTGAGTCCTACATAATTATTTTGAAATTTCAAATAAAATTATTTTTAGATCTATATCTTATACATAGAGAAAAATGTATTAAATTTTGATAAATATTTATTTAAATAAAACCAAACATTTATTTACAGTAAATAAATATTTACTTTGAATAAAAAATAATAATTAAATTAATGGTTCTTGTAACCAAATAAATATATCTTTACACTCAGTAAATATTTATAGTTAGTATACTATCAAACAAATAATTCATTAAAATTTAGTATGTTGTATTTTTTCCAGTATGGCTAAATTTGTTAATACTTGAGCAAAATTGTATAAGATTTAGATGTAAATATATAGTGAGAATCGGATATATTAGATTTCATATAAATAACGTTTTCAAAATGTTTGCTTAAAGATCGAATTTCATGATTAATTACAGTTGGTCTAACATCGTCGCTTATCCCGCTCTCTTTCTTTCGCGTTTATTCCAATTTACGTTCGGGCTACTTTCGTGAAAAAAGGTGAATTAAATGACTATCGCTCGACTAAGGTCGCGTGCGGTCGTCTAATCGCCGAATCTGTTAACGTATCGCCGCACGTCCGCGCGACTCTAAATTCACTGTACGAGAAAGTCGAATTAGCATGCGAACCGTAGTACATTCCATGAGAAATACGACCCTAATACCTTACTTTCATTTGCGTAGAAATGAATTGTCCGTATCGCCGGTCCCGCATTAAGTACAGAGATAAGCGTGGTAAACGAGTACCAATTACCGCACGAGTACCACTGCGCGGAGTATTTGCGGACAATCACGTTAATCGTCACCGTCAATGACAATGTACAAAGTGTCGAGAAATAACATGGCACTTTGTACATTGAATTTAATCACTACGAAACAGATTAAGAAACTTAATCTTCAAAGTCTTTATTCGTGAAAATTAAAACTTCACGACAGATAATGGATAAAGGTTCCTTCCAAGAAAAAATGAAGTTTCTGTCGGAGAAACTGGAAGTCGGGTGACCTATACAATACCCTATCACGTACACACATGCGCTTATACGAATCGTCGTTCATGATTTCCTTTCCTTAATCTGCCAGATATCGCATGAGCCGCGTAGTTTACTGCATGCCCGTATCTCCGCCCAGGGCTCGTTTCTTTCAATAATAGAGACCATAATCGCGCGTATCCTACTTCCGTTTAAGCCGGATAAGCCGAGACTCGCCGCGCTGCTGGTGAGAAAGAAAATATCTGGCGCCGACGGCCAACCGGAGAAACTTTTTCAATCTGCCGTCATTATGTGCGAGTTTAGTTCGCGTTGGTTCACCTCCGGTTAACTACTCTCCTCAGCCGCGTCCGCGGCTCTTCCTGCGATGCTCGAACTAATTTCCAAGGAGACGGGCGATGGATTTCGAAGAGCTGCGAGGTAACCGCGAGGGAGCCGCCGTTCTTCACGGAACCTACCTTCCACACCGAGCCGGAAGCGAAAAGTAATTCATTAAAGTGTACGACTTCCGAAGACATTTTATTTGGTCTTTAGCGTGACTGGGAACCACCTATAACCCCACGAATATCGTCGCATGGCGTTCATACTTGAGAGAGTAACGCGCGCGAGTTGATTTATAGTAGCATAAGGGCCACGATCGGGCATACATTACACTGTGGTTTATGCGAGATATAATCATTGAGAGAAAAATTATGTGATCTCATTATCTAGACAAATTTGAAACGAAATTAAGTCTTAATCGGTCTTAAGGCAAATAGAATAATATATCATAGAATAATATATCAAATTAAGAAATTTGATACAGATAAGTTTCTTGAAACTCTCCCGGAGTCTTTAAACACGTGTGAAAAGGTTTAAATTAGGAGAATAATAAACTCAAAATTGGAATATTAACAATTTTCATAATGTGTTCACGATAAAGATGGGCAAATTAAGTTTCAAGATAATACATGATCGCATATTTTTTTTAGTAAGACGCACAGTTATCAAAGAGGTAATAAGAGTAATAGATTCTCGATAGTAATACATTTTTTGTTGTCTCTTTCTCTTTCCTTCTCACAAAAAGACTGTGAGTTTAATTATCATGCAACGCGTATATTCAAAAATTAAACGTAGTTCCGCTGGAAATATTAATCAATAGGGGACTCCTTGAAGATTCATCCGGAGGACTTACTTCCTTTCCGGTCGCTGAAAATGCATGCAAGAAAGAAAAAAAAAAGGAACGGCCAAAGGAGACCGAAAACAAATTACAGTAGTCCATCTCCTTCCGTCGCACACGAAATCCCGCAGTGTAATTTTCCCAACAGCGAAGCCTCCCTGCCAAGCTTTTCCTCGTCTTTTCAGAGCGACGCTGACGAGACACTTTCCTTTCTACAGCGAAGAATCGTTCGTTAGTCGTAAACCGCTGTCGAAAGACTCTCGACGAAATACGTATTACGCAATGTGCCCACGATGGGCTGTAAAATCTTACGGAAAAGTTAACATCTCGTCTTTATGAAAACGTTGCCAACTTCGTGAACTCACTGCGCCTTCTTCTTTGAGTGAATTCTCGATTGGAAATTCGACGCTTATTTCATCATACAATCACAAAGTTAAGCCGGTGTTCCGGGCTCGTCGTTAGTTTATCCCGCTGAATAACATGAGATGCGTGAATACTTGCGAGATTGAATTAATTTGCGAAATTGAAAATGCGGGATAAGCCATCATTCCATTTTCATGCCAATGTGATACCGTTACAACTACGCTATTAATTCCCAGAACATTGTTCGGTGGGCAAGAGAAATAAATTTAATATATATTCAAAAGAAAATTAATTAAAATGTTAAGAAATATAAAATTGTAATAAAACTGATAATATTCACAACATATACTAAAAATACAGGATATTAGTATTTAATTAGATCTAAAAAGATTTAATGTTATTTGTTTCAGAACTTTGTCCGCGCGCGCGATAAGAAATAAATTTAATATATATTCAATATAATAAATTTTATATATTCAAAAGAAAATGTTAATTAAAATTTAAAAAAATTAAAACTGTAATACAATTGTTAATATTCAACTTATACTTACTAGTAATACCAGGTATTAGTGTTTAATTAGATCAAGGTATTTTAAGAGATTTAATATTTATTTCAGATATTAAATTTTCTTCAAGAAAAACAGAACGTCATCGGGCTTTACTAAATCTGCGTAACAAATGGGCTCGAAATGTAATTACATTTCAAACCAGACGCTAATTAATATCACCATACAAAATCATTGCTAACATTAATAAACTTGGCCTTTCAGTTTCGCTGAATAACAACTGTATATAATTGTATTATCTACATTGTGATACGGTACAGATGAATATCATTTTACATGCTAATTTTCAACGAAAGTCTGATAATTCAGTCATATCTGCGATCGCGTCTCGTGCGACCGTGTATCCCGATATATCGAACAATCGAAACATCCAGATGAACGACCGGCATGCGTACGCTTTGCAGCGAATAAAGAGCAACGTATTTTCATTGCCGCTGGGTGGGGGAGAGCTTTTCGCGCGGCAATGGAAGGAGACGGCGCGGCGGCAAGGAATAGACAGGACAGAAGAAGGAAAAGCCGCGGGAAAGCTGCGATCCGATGAAAATGACAATGCCTCGCGGGCACACGTCCGACGTTTTCTACCGCCTTCTCCTGCCTCGCCCTTCTACCCCCTTCGCCATCCTTCACCTTCCGCTGAAAGCGAGTCTCGTAATAACCGGACGAGAAGAGTGAGAAAGAAGGAGAAAGATGATCGACCGTCGCGGTTCATATAATATCCGGATTGGGTGGCGAAGGGGTAGAAAGGGGCTCGCTTCGAGAAAAACGACGCGGAATCATAATAAGTAGAGACGAGGACGCTGAAGGCCGGAGGTCGCCATCGATGGAAAAATCGCGATGGTCCTTTTCTTTAGCATTCTTCGCTACATCATTGTTGCTGAATAATGAAACGCTATATTTGCGCTCGCGTTTGTCAAGTCTGGCTTCCGTGATTATTCGCGTTCTGATTTTCGAATATATCAGAACAGGAAATGCATGCTCTATCTGCAATAAATGTTTCATTCTGGTTTCGGAAATCAACATGTTGCTTCTCACAAGAGAGATGCGATGTTATAGATACACAGTAAAATTTTGCATTTGTAGTTAGAATCGGCCCATTTTCGAGTTATTGTTAAAATTTTGTGTTGAATTTTTACATATCCAAGTATTAATTTAACATAATATAATTATGTTATTTGAATACTTTGTGATGAATTGATATTCAACATTTCTTAGTGTCAAAATAATACAATTTATGAGTAAGTGAACAAATAATATAAAACTGTCCTACATACACTGACTATTTCAATTATAATCGCATACCTCAGTGATCGAATCGATAGATTTAACACCTGCATGGAATGAGGAAGATCCAGGTCTCGTCTGAGATATTTTTCGCAATAAGTTATTCACAATGAATTAAAGATGCTCATTAAGATCAGTAATATTACATTACTTGTCAATTTAATTTGTGATAATCCCCCTTCTCTCATTGTGACTAACATAAAAATAATGTATTTTAGAACCAAAATTCTAAGCTAAGTAAATGAAATATGTATCAATTCAACATGACATAAATGTTAATTTTACTAAAAAATATATTTCCACAATTTGCTTAAAAATCGTGTCCGTCTTACATCTTTGTGTTAATTTTTGTACATAATATCTGTGTTATTTTCTAACATATTTATTTTGTGTTCAACACAAAAATTTGAGTGAATCGTTTGAGATACGTGAAATGTGTTAAATTTAACAAAAATTTTCCAATTGTGTACGCTGGTACGCATCAGTATCACAAAAAATTTCCTATGTATCAGAATCGGATAATTATTATAAAAACACGCGCAAACGCGATAGGGAATGGAGGAGAGAGAGAACGTTTTTTTCTATCTATTATTTAAAACAATATATGCATATGTGGTTTTATATATTGTAACTCGTTGAATGCAAATGTAATTGTATATGTGATTTCTATCGCAAATGTGAATGTAAATGTTAGTATGATGTCAATGATGTACTTGTCTCATGTATTATGTGATATGTGGCGCTCAAGATTTTTATATCTGTTTTATTCATTTGTCGCTATTATTACTGACTGGCTTTGTAACAACTGTCTTGCTGATGCCTTGCCATTTGCTGCATGTATTTGTATCGCAATAAAGAATATATATTATGTATAATCACATTATTTTTTCAAAATAATATTTATTACCGTCAGACAATTTATGTTAAATTTAACATTATTACGTTAAATTAAATATATATTTTTTATGTGCCCTAAAAATATAGTCCACTCAAATTTTCATGTTAATTTAATACAAGATGAATATGTTAAAAAGTAATACAAATATTATATAAAAAAAATTAATATAAAAAATATAACGCTAACACAATTTATAAGCAAACGGTGGAAGCATATTTTTCTCTTTCTCTCTTCAGCAAATTTAATATTTATAATATATTAAATTAAAATGTGAATTCTAAGATAAATAAATAAAATACGTGTTAATTTATTAAATTTACGTTTTAAGACACATTATTTTTTATTCACTTATTCATAAATTGTATTATTTTAATACTAAATAATTTTGAATATCAAAATTTAACAAAATATTCGAATAACACAATTACATTATGTTAAAAATTAGCTCGCAGATATATTAATTTCAATGAAAACAAATCGTGGATATATCAAAGATATATAAAAATTCAAAAAACTAAAAAATTTTAACCAGTTTTAATACAAAAATACAAAATATTTTCTACTCTGTAAAATTTGAACAAGAACACATTCGCGCGAGCGTAAAAATATTCCCCATTTTTCTCTAAATCGAAATCTATTTTAAATATGTATTTAAACCTGTATAGCTCCTTGAAAGGAAATAAGATTTCACGAGTTTATCTTTTTCACTCTACTAAAATTGTAATTTTATGACACGTTATCTGCCCCTAGACTTTTGATTACTCATTGTACATTACGCTGTCGCGCGTTTGAAGCTTCAGTTGCGATTTTACGCCCCGCACATCGAGGGAGCGCGCACGTACCGTGCCACTCGACAGCAGAGTGACGCGTACAACTGCAGCTGCAGGCGCATGATGGTCAGTCACGTTCATAGATGCTCCGACGCACATGGAACGCGTTGTAATGTCACGGTACGTGCTACGATTACCTCGTTGCGAAAATAGATAAAAAATCTCTCCCCGGGATTTAATTCCGACATATCGGAAGCGAATCCTCAGCTCATTCGCGCGCGGTATCGACACGCACGATTATAAATAATTCTTTTTTTTTTCCACAATTTCTCCACGTTGAACTCGTCATTATAGAGAGACGCACACGATATGCACGAGGGATAATGAGAAGTTAATTGGGATTTAATTATCTATTAGTTACTAATCGCACATCGTGCTGATGAGACTACTATTACATTTAAACCGAACGAAGAATTCTGTTAATTATAGATTTCGAAAGTTTTATTAAACGTTGACGAATTGTAGCGTTATTTACAATTTTATTATACTTTTTTCGATATTTTTTCCGAGAAAAAATTGACTTTCAAAAGAATCCGTTATTTATTATCGATATTAAAATTCTGGAATACCATACCGCATTGATGATTGGAATAAACGATGTACGCTATAATAAATAAGTGAATCATTTGCAATTTTTTTTCATTAATGTATTCTTCTACATGAACACATATTCAACTGACACTTTTCCGATCATTTGTATGGTATCTGTATTTATCGAAAGCAATACCTGGGGGATTCCTTGCCTTCATGGCCAGTCGCCATGTCGTTCCGCCAATTCCAGAAACCTTTTACTTCGATCGAGATTGTCAATCTTTCCGGAAGTATATTTCGGAAGTTCACAATTTTCTCACGACACTTTCACAGTTCACCGACAATGTTCGACCAACGACACAAATCATCTAAAGTCTCAAAGTTCTAACAGTCATAATTTGATGTGTCAAAAAAATGCAGTCTCACGATGATCTGACATTATGCATTCAAACAATCGTACAAATAATTTATATACAATGGGCGATTCGTCTGGTACCTTACAAGTGATATCGACAGATATTGGATGAAGTTCTACTCGAGGATGCCTCGACTGGCCCGATTGATTTATTGAATCGTAACTGGCACATAACGTGTAACAGAAAAGTAAATGTTCCAATCGGCAACAATTGCTACGACATGGCAGAACGATGGCGGAAGTAGTTATAAATTGGTAATAATTCGAAAACGTGCGAATGCGATTCGACATCGATCCGAAATTGCCGTAGAAGTGTGACACGTGCTCGACCGCAGCTCGCTCGCACGAACCGGCGATTTATCGCGATTTATCGCGATTTATTCCGGCACGAGAGCCACGAACGTACGATTCACGTATTGAATACCGTGTGGCACACCAAGTTGGCAGAATAACGTCGACGGCAGGTCGAAAACGTTCTCCAGTTATTCTCATGAGTCACATTGTCGCTTTTTTGCATAATTTTAATTTCTTAAATATCGTATATTTTGTGCGTTTGTAAAATAAATGAACAAGAGAAGACATATTTCCTTCAACACCTCTTTGTCCAAGAAGTTTCAAGGACTGTTAGCTTAAAGTTCGGAAAAATCACTGTACAATTTAATTGTTCATTTCTCTCCACTTTCTGACAATACGTCTCTCGTTGTCGATCATTTCTTTAAACTAACTTTCAATTCATCCTAGCGACAAATCTTCTACGTACTTCTACGTCCTTCTTCCTTGATGAAGTTCAGCGTTACGCAATGGTGAACTTTACACACTCGTTGATCGCCGATAACAGTTTTGATTTAAACATCGACGATCGCATCTTCGACATTATCTTCATAATTAAACTCAACTTAAAGATTATTATTAAAAATGTGCTTCAATTTAATCCAAAATGCACGAAAGTGGTTACTCGATATCAGACAGCCTCATCACTCATTCATCAACATTTTCCGGGGTGAATATGTTATCTCTGTCATTATTTTACAATTGTCGAATCCAAAGTTTTCACATGCGTCTTTGGCGATCGATCGCGAATTTTTAAATAGTTTTTTTTAAGTGCCTTCTCAACTTTGGCGGAAAAAAAGGGGAAGAAAGAAATTGATTAGATGATCTATTAGGCAAGAACGTGCGGCTAGCTACGCGCACTGCATGTGCAGTAACGTGCGAGTGTAACGGCGCACGCCGCGCTACTGACGACGCCTGGCGTCGCGGCGCCACGCCGTGAGAGAACACTCGGCGGTGCACATTCGCGCAGGCGCCACCGACGCCGGTTCGTTGACGTTTTTCCCTTTTCTTTCTCTCGTTTCTTCCTCCTTCCTTTTTTTACTTTTTATCGCGCGTGCGAATGTACGTTCGTCTCCTTTTTTTTCCCCCCACCAAATCGAAAGTAAGGTAAAATGATTCAACGCCGGCATTTTTCGCGAGACGGGAAGGCAACAGAATTCGGCAAAGCGAGAAACACCGGCATCCTCCTGTTTATTACGACGTTTTCATAAAATCTCGGCGGGGGATTTATTAAGCGCGCGTGGAGAAAATAATAATACGTCAGAAACGTTAAGGACGGGCGAAGAGACTTTGGTATTTCCTACGGAAAATATATATCCAGAGAGTTAAACGAGGTAATACGATAAATCCCATAAATTCAGTTGTTATTTTTTTAGCCGTTGGCGATCGGCTTTTATAAACACGTAAAAATGCTTTTTTTTTTTAAAGCTTTCGCAGAATCTCATTTTTATCCGTATATATAATAAGTATAACGTGTGTTATAAAGTTACTCTATTCCAAAATTAATATATTTCAAGTACTTTAATTCTTTTTATAGCTTTAGATTGAGAGAGATATATATAAACATGATATTTAAACACAATACCTTTAAACATTGGATATACATAAATGAAACATTTCAATATTCATGTCTCTCGTAACGTATTATGAATTTGCTTTGCATCGTTATTGACGTTAATTAAAGAACCTCTGGAAAAATTCTTTTGAATATCATCGTAAATCGGCCATTAGTTTTCCAACCTTTCAACAGCACAATGCGACGGATGCGCGCACGTAAACTTCATTTAACTTTCTATGCTAATAATCCACCCCCGACCGGGAATGCGTTCCCCTACTCGCGCCGCAGCGTAAAGCGGAAAAAAACGCGTATGAGATGCTATTTGCATTTGTAACGATGCGTTCTGAAGAGGGCTCAGAGTAGCGGTGGATGTCGAGGGAAGCCAAAAGCAGAGACAGCTGGGTGCGCCTCTCGGGTCTCCGGAGTGGAGACATCCGGTTCTGACGAGCCCGAGAAACTCGTCAAAATACACAAATCGCTGGCACGTCCCGCACGCGGACGTTTTCCCGCGGGAAGACGTATGGCAACGAGACAAATGGCAGGAATGGAAACGTTATTCTCGATCAACATTAACTTTGTCTCGAAAAGACAGCACGGATAATTAAAACTCAATGGTACACGACACGCGATTTACTTCTCCGAAGTTATCAATAATTCATATTGAATTATTAATTCTATAAATCTTACACATAATTATATTCTACAATTCCAATAAATGACGCGTTGCTTCTAATATTGAGAAATGTTTTCAAATATACACATAAAAAAATTAAATAATTTTTTTTATAATATTACTATTCTGAATTTTTCTAATAATTTTATATTAGTTACTTTTTTATATCCGATATCAAATATATTTCGATGAATCAGTCTCGATAAATGGCGTATTTTAACTTTTTATTTTAATATTCTTTATATCTTAGCTGATATCATCCTCAAATAAAGTTTGTTCTTTAATATAATCCTGAATGAAAATTGTGACCGAAGAACGAATGTCTTTCCTTCTTAACTAAATTAAGATTCCCATTTAATTGAATTTTTAACTAAAAATCCTTGCCACGCACCACAGTGTTTGATGCATAAAATTTTACGGTACGCACGCACAATCCCTACCAGCATATCAATAATATTCCATCAACGCGTAATCCACGTCGGACAAAACAAACCGCATGTCCGAGCCACCACAGCCGTAACGCGCGCGTTTGTATCGGTTATTAAATATATTTCCATTTCCACGGCACCAAATATTGCTCCATTGTTCGAGAAAAACAACGCGCGGCCGCCCGGTTCCCGCGTTCGGAACAAAATAAACGTATCACGTGTAAAAAAGAGAGAAGGAAAGAGGAGGAATGAAAGAAGAGGCTTTTTTCGCCTATACCGCAACATTAACGACCACTCCCGCCGCAGTTCGCACGCGGTAATAAAGCAGCGGGCGGAATCGTAGGAATCAATGCGCGTGTTGTTCGGCTCTGACCCATTTCCGGCGCGCGGCCATAAAACGCACCGTCGCGTCGACCTTACGGTTGCAGCACGGAAACGCAATTCGTGGGACATCCCGATTCCCGAACCGAGATGTATACGCGTTGTGCCCGTACATTGCTATTCGGCAACGACGAAACACGACGTGTTCTACAACAGCGTCAGCACTACCGCCGAGTCCTCACATTAACGGTCTATAGAAATTGCGCGCATCACCGCTGGCCGGCGAAACGCCAGACCGACTTGAAAATTCCTCGTACATCGCGCGCGAATCGTCCTCGAAATCAACCGGCGCATTGTTACTCGTGTGGCGTGTGCGAGCACCCTGTACTTCCCGCCTGATGGAATAATCGTTGAATGTCTCGTGAAATTATTGCAAAATGGTTAGGCTACGTGGAATAATCGAAAAAATATCTGAGAAATTTCGGAGGAACATCAAGTCTCAAATATTCTGTTTTAAATGTTCTGTTAAATAATAACTTTTTATTTTAGTGACGAATTGAATTTTATCGAAATCTATCACCAAACTGTCTCAACTTTAAATGTAGAAAATTCTTTTTATTTAAAAAATAACACAACTCAAACTATGTCACTCTCTCTTGTAAAAAATATTATCTCTTTGAAAACCTTAAGAACGACACAAGTGCTATTTAATGGAGGGATCGTAAAGTTAAGTTAGTTTACTTTTGACGATTGATAGAGAATCTTTATTTAACTCTCGTTCTCATATAGTAATAGGTCAAAAATGATAAAAATTATATTTTTTGAATTGTGTCACTTTTAAAGCAAAGGAACAATATATTGAAATTACAGGAATATTTCAGAAGATGATTTTGTATACCTCGCTTACATACAATGCGGTACAATAAAATGAGAATAGCATAAGACAAATAAGACAATAAACGATAAAATTCGATCGTTATTATTCCGATAATATAACGGATGAAATAGCGTGAGGGTGAGAGAGGAGGCCATTATTGCCATATTCATTGAAGTAATATTGTGCGGAAGGATTATTTGTGCAGGTAAACTCGGATAACCGGCAAGCGGAGTGCACTTTGCGCCTGATGCACTTCGGTGTAACATCACTGCAGGACGACGGGGTATCCGCCCTTGACGACCCTGCGGCGTCGAATGACAGGACGAGCGGGCCAATGGAAACGAGCAATTCGATCCTGCCGTTGTCGACGTGTACTTCGGATGGCTCTTGTCCGAGAATAATTGTACATGCCTAGATTGCCTCGGCGAGGAAACGCGCAACATTAACGCACCGAGTAAAAGCGAATACGGCCGACTCGCAATCAATATTATACGCGCTTTCACTTTTACATCCTGAACTGCAATCGTTAAAATTATAATTACTTTCGTAATCGTTGGCTGAATTGCAAATTACCGCGCAGACCATCCGACCGAATAAATTCATCTCCGTGTGTTCATTACGCCGTTTTTATTTCAATACTGCAGCGACGTGTGTATGCGTTACTTGGTGTTCCCGCAACTTCAATATCGTATAGCTTCGCTGTAATATTCATTACTTCGGTATCTACCTACGTGGTCGCGTCGCGTCGCGTCGGCGTCACGTCGATCGCGTTTTCTCTTAAATAATCTCTTTCCGCGTACGTACAATGCATTTTCATTAGCTGGACGCGTCATATACGCGCAGCATCTCCACACACGGTTCCGTTACTTGAAAATAATATTGCAGAAACCGCCGAAACTGGCGGGCGCAGTGGCGATTAATGTTGAAACACTGTCGATTGATATTGACTGCGATGCAATAACCGACGGCGATGCGTGCAATGCCGACGACCGCTGCGCCTTGATGCGCTCGCGCTGCGGGGACGACGAAATACGAGTGCACCTACTAGCTACTAGTATAGTCTGGCGCATATGGAAATCCGACCTTTCATCGACCGCATCAGACTGACGCATCGATCGACACGCGACTGCGAGTTGACGCGACGGCGACCGGACCGGATGCATCGACGGCTCGGGGAATAATGTATGTATCGCCACGAGATATCGACAGATCGGTACACACTGCCCTACTTTATAGTGTATGTGCAATGCGCCGCCGCGGCCGTCGAAAAATTAACTATTCCATATTCGTTCGCGCAGACAAAAACAATGGTCGTTCTCCAAACTATTGAAAGATGAATATTACTGGCTTTCTGCAATAAGCCATAAAAATTCGACCTATCATTTCCATTACCTGCGATCAAAAAGTAACCGATCTCTTCATGGAGACATTAGTGATAAGTCTGATAAAATAATATATAGTCCACATCATATGTTTGTAACTCTTGACAGTGACATGTCTTAATACGATATGTCAGTTAATTAAAGATCCATCAACCTGACGTCTCGCGCGTCCGCAACCGAAAGAGATCATTAAAATGGGCCAAAACTCTGCGGTGCGCGCATAGGTCGTTTCAAACCTACTGATTAATTCGACCGAGACGTTTCCTTAACAGGAAAACTTTTCACTACTACGCAACGATCCGGTGCGCAGTGCTAACGCGACTCAAGGAGTGTCAACCGAGGAGACAAATGTTCGGTGAGATCGAAAATGAGGAGCATTCGGAAACACGGCGGCGCGTTGACACCTTCCGGTCAATTACATTTCATTGTGTCGTGATTCGTGAAGGAAGCGGGAGTGAGATTCTTTATCGTTAATCTCATACATATATATATATATATATATAGGTATGATTAAACATCGCAGTGCCCAAGTCTTGCTCAGTTGAGTTTCTCAGCCAATAGTATTAATTTAATATAGAATTGCTGTTTGTTAAAAGATTTAAATAAATCCAGAGCAGCAATATAAGGATATATAAGTATAAGGATATATTCTATCTCTTACAGATTTTATTCGTTTCATTTTGTTACTAATATTCTTAATTAACCCTCCAGAGCTGATGGTGGATCTATTGGGCCTACTTAATTATAAATCACTGTCAAAAATGTCTAACAATTCAATTTTCTTTATTAACTATGAGAAGAAATTCTTGATTGATATTTTAATTACTGACTGTTCTTTTGACGTTCGTATCTTACAATTAATTACGTATTGTCCACAATTTGTAAAACTATAAAAATTTGTTATCTATTGCACCGGAAGTCGAATAAAATTACTCGGCCTATACCAACGTTTGTGATGGATTCTCTTTATATGCTGTGGAAAACAAAACGCTTAATATTAATTTTATTTTGTATATTCAATGCTGAAGATGGTTCAAAACGGAGCTGAAACGTTCATTTTTGTATATTAAATTTGAATGTAATTTTATAATTGCGCACAGTTAACTGCATCTGACTCTCATTAGCCAAATTATTTTATTATTTTTATTTTTTATAAGTTATGTTATATATTTTGCTTTTTTGAAATTAATTAGTTTTAACTTATAGCTAATTTGACTCGATGTACTCAGGGTGCACTGGTGCATATTAAAGCCGTTGTACATAGATTGACGTAAAAATGTGTTTAACATAAATTTAGAAAACGTTAAACGATGAAATCTTTACACATTTCATTATGTTGTTAGGTAAAATATGTGTTTTATGATTTAAAATATTTGCATTTCACTTTTACATTCAGATTAAATCAATGTACAACGGCTTTAATATACCCCAATGCGCATTAGAGCGTTCAACCGCAAATTTGCTATAACATAGATTAAATGGATCTTACAGATTCAACGTCACAATAACTGTATAAATATTCTACAATTGCGTAAGCGTAGTTGTAAGAACTGACCAATCACAGTCAAATTCGAGAAGAATATGGTGAGAATATTCGACTGTGATTGGTCAATTCTTTACAAATTTCAGCTTAGGAGAGCCAAGTAGCTGTTTATGATTATAATTTGAAGTCTTTTTAATACGCTTAAAGTTCTCTCAATTATGCAATGGTCGGTTTTATAGCCCATGTATAGAGATGGGGCGTTTTCGTTATATAAAGTCTGACTGCAAACGCCGTATTTCACTTACGCTATTAACGGCGAGCTATCTGCTTGCTGTTTTATTGGCGATGAACTTTTTTTGTCTCGTCGAGGCACGAGTCTGTCGTTGGTTAAATCCAGGGGGCTGCGTGATGTCGTGCGTAAGTGCAAAAGGTTCGTTGAACATAATCGCCTATCAGAGGGGAGTTTAACGCGATTTCACAATCCCTGATTGCAGTGGCGTAAAAACGGATATAGCCCCGTATATTACCAGAGCATGACGTTACAACGGAAAACTATTGCCGAGTGCATAATTCCAGTTGAACCCCGTTTTATGCATGAAACATACATAAAAGGCCATCAGGCTTTGCCAACTCTCTCTACCTTGTAAATATTATTTTCGGAGAATACATAATATTTTTAATTGTCCTATTCTAAAAATCCTATTCTATAAAAATAAGTTAATTAAAATTACTATGTATTCTCGCGCGTATTCTAATTTCAATAACTTTTTCATTCCATGTGCCGGCATTAATCTAACGCGTATCGAAAAAATAAATCTTCCAATTTAAAAATTATCTCAAATTTCATAGTCATTTGTTTAAGTAAACATATCTACCTATATAAAGTTTAAATATTATAAATAAATTTCAGACTTTTAGATCTATTTTGCTTATGAAATTTAAGATAATTTTTTATTTATTTTGCTTACTGATATCGATAATTTTGACAATTACAAAAAATGCTTAACATCATGTAGAATAAAAAGAAAGTAACACAGACGAGATGATTTTCTATACTTAATTCCTATAACATTAGACAGCAGCCTTCGAGATTCATAAAAATCTGTCACTTCATTGTAATATACTAGCAGTTGTCTTGTGTCTGTCTCCTTGTCACTTTTAATGTTTCTGTAGTTGTTTCAAACTTTTTATGGAAACGAGAATGTATTTTTGTAAATTCTCTTCTATATTAAACAATGTATGAAACTTAAAACTTAGTAGGTGATTATCCTCGAGTTTCTAGTCCTTCGTTTTCTCATATTCTGGCAAAATCGTTTCAAAGAACGGTACAACGAGAACAACACAAGAAGTTTATGTAACTTCTAATAGTATTTTAAATCAGAAATGTGAAATATTGTATTGATACGTTATTTCATAAATATTAATTTATTTTGAAATAAATTACTTCTAAATACGAATTAATGTCCTTTTAAAGTTACTGTATAAATATCGTATCAATTAGAAATGAGATATTTCATAAATATTTATATTAAATATTTTGAAATAAATAAAATTAATTTGTAAATACAAATTAACGTTCCTTTATAATAATGAAGAATTCATGTATTTTAAATATAAACGTTATAGAGTCCACACAAAAGTTTTCTAGTTCTCAAATTACAGATTAAAATACTTCATCATAAGATTAAAACATTTCTCTCGATTATGATCTTCAAATATCAGTTAACCATTTACAAGCTATACATGCGGAATATAAATTAGAAGATCTTATAACAAACCGATAAAAATTACATCGTTCCAGACATCAAGAATTCAACGTTACGTTCCGAACAATGTTGCACATAAATATGCACTGAAAAAATTAACGACTCTCTCCGATGTTTGTATTCAGATACAATCGCCGCTGACGACCGCCAGCAGCGTTTTCGCCGTCACAAAAGAATAACGTCGTATCATGGGTGTGTATTTTATACTATCAAAGGTCCAGTACGCACGCGGGCATAACCGCGGCTCGTAACCGCTATCGTACGAGTATCGACGCGGGGCGCATTTCGATTTACGCCGGACATGTAATTTTCTTTTATCACACCGCGTATCGGCCAT
This sequence comes from Trachymyrmex cornetzi, assembly GCF_001594075.2. NCBI lineage: Eukaryota > Metazoa > Arthropoda > Insecta > Hymenoptera > Formicidae > Trachymyrmex > Trachymyrmex cornetzi. The sequence continues at coordinate 721,614 of NW_017296901.1, forward strand.
AGCGAATAGCCGGTGCCGGTCTTATCCATCTGTGATGAAAGCAACAGTAAAACCGTTTTCTACATATATCTTGGACCGAAGAAAGATCTCCCAATCGATTAGAATTCTGTAAGCAGTCGCAGGGCAGGGC
>NW_017296901.1:721828-724112 GCF_001594075.2 Trachymyrmex cornetzi
CCCCCCCCCCCTCAGAAGTTGTTAAAACATCAATCAAAGGTGGCTGTTTCGTGTTCAGACTCTTACTAGAGGGTCTCTAAAGACATCTGTAGTTGCATCACATACGTGCGCGCATATTATCTCATTCGCATTATCTGTGTGACCAACCGCAAAATGAATGCGACAAGAGAAACGCTCGGTAAGCTCAGTAACACTGTTTTTACGAATTCAAGTTCGCTGTCCGCGGCCAGCGAGTATTTCTGGCGCGAGCGCGAGCGGGAGTTTACCGTCGACGGAGCCTTGCGAAAACATCCTGCGTTCGCGGAAAACCAACAGGACGCATCCGATCTATCTTTCCCGGCTACACCGCGATCTCCTGGAACGTGCGGCAAGAGATACGAAGGGTCCGTACGGATAATTACCATCGAGTGATCGAGCATATCTGGATCTTCAGTGTGTCGCCAACGTCATCTCTTAATTTTCCTTTTTTTCATCGCTCGATTGCAATGGTTTCTTCGTTTTTCCAGTATTCCATCGATTATTCTGTATGCATCAGGATTGAATTCCTCCGCGAAAATAGGAACAATAGTATTTTAAAATTTAAATTAAATTATTTATTGTAGGCTAAAATTATTTAGATTGTAATAGAATTTATATTCTACATTTATATTGATTTAACGAAAAAAGATAACAAAAGTAAAAACAATTAATTAAATACCAAATGAATGAATGCCAGCTATAACAATGGAATAGATAATAATTTATGTCACAATAAATTAAATAGATAACATATAATAAAATTAGACATTCTTGCGTGTAAATTATATAAAGTTGAGTGCACTACTGCGCTGTGTAATTTTTTTAGAAATTATTTTAGAGAGATAAAAAAACGAATCAGTTTTACGGTAAATCAGAACATGACAGCGGCATAACGGAACTTAAGTAATTTTGCATCAGACAGATCAAGTCGTTGAACAAGTAATATAATGCGATCATTATTTCTTGACAGGTAAAATACGCACGAGGTGCATGATCTAGTTTGACACATCGATTTGTTGAGATCCTCTTTACTTACCCAAAGAACCTTAGTTAAAACCTGATTTATGTTATAAAATCCATGATATGCTATTTAAATTGATAGCTGAGTACTGCCATATTTATGACAAATTGAAAGTGCATTTTTCATATTTAAAACCGGAATCCATAGTGAATCTCGATTTTATGAAAAATACAAATACTCAATATTAAGTGATAATGAAACAAAAAAATCTTGAAACCTGAACCGTACAAATTTCCAATTTAACATAACACTGGATCGGCAAAAAATACTCATTGCAATGCAATGATATTAATTTTCACTAGTGAAGTTAAATTCCTCGCACGATAATTGCATCGAACAGATTATACCTTTATGAAAAAAATAGCATATAAAATATCCTACATAACAATCAAATGTTTTGTTTTATTTAAAAAAACAAAATATTCTTTAAAAATAATTCTTAAAAATAATTCTTTTTAACGAAAGATTAAATATCATGTACTGCTAATAATTAATAATTCAATTTAATTACGAAACAATCTTATACAAAAATCTTCTTTACCCTTCTTCGTGTTTTTATAAGGAATTAAAAAAATTACTGTTAGAAAAACGTGATTGATCCTTTTCGGCGTGTGTCAGAATATTTTAGAAAAAGAGAACGCCCCACAGAGCTGGCTAATCCTGCGGGATAAAGCTCTCCCCATTGCATTAACATAGTCTCTGGGATGATCCCGCCTCGTTTGCACGATACTCTGAGAAACGGCTTGATAAGAACCGGCCGATCTCCGCGCTGAGGGCGTTGAAGAGCTCGACGGCAAAGAGAGAAGGGTAATTGTATTTGCATAGATTCGAGATCGGCTTTGCTCCGTGGATTAACGCGTCGTTTGACTGCAGTTAGTGATTAGGCATAGTTACAGCGCGGCTGATTTAGTAGACGTGAGGGATTCCGGAGAAAGCAGTATCGATGCGTACACGAAAGAAATTATGCTGCGGGCGATTACATTATTATGCCACATATCTGCATTCAACGCAAACAAAATTCAGTCCGTTCATTCATACTAATAATTAATTGGTAACATTGTGAATATCTAACAATTTTTGGCGCGAAGTTTGAATATGCTTACCCACCTACCCGGTTTTATACTACTTTCACCTACTCACTTACTCGTTAATAATGAATACTATTCCATTATTGAAATAATAGGGTAGGGATCAAATCTCTCAAACTGTTTTAAAGAATCAAATATCTTCGGGGGGGGGGGGGGG
>NW_017296901.1:724137-743060 GCF_001594075.2 Trachymyrmex cornetzi
GGGGGGGGGGGGGGAAGAGTCTCCTATCTATTTTGCAGGTAGCATAAAAATGATGTTTATTAAACTCGTTAGCAAATTTAATTATGTAATGTACCTATGAACATATGTATAAATTTATACTTAAAAATATGGATTTAATTTTGTACTTGATTTCATATTTTACTTTAATTTTACACTTATCACTGTTAAAAATATCATGAAATTTAATGTTACTTTTACACAAGTTGAATTTAATTTCATAACATTATATTAAATTTAATGTATTTGTGACTGAAAAGTATGTATTTAATTGTGTACATGTGTGCGTGTATACATGAAATTTAATATACTTTTCATAAAATTTTATGTGCAGGATTTGCATCAAATTTAATGAACACGTTCATTATATTTAAGATTACTGTAATCTAATTTTTAGTTAAATTATTCATTACTTTTCAGTTATATATCTCAGAATCATAAGCTTCTATTACATCTTACTTAAATTCGTAATGAAATTTGTAACAGTATGTATGACTTTTATCACGAGTACTACGAATGTCTCTCATCACAATTGACCTAGAGCTCCCCTATGTAAATATTCTTTCAAATATATTCGGAAATACCTTTCTCATGCGGTTCTCGCGGTTTTTATCCTGCCACTTTGCGCGTCGCGTTACACGCAAAATGCTCAGAGACACGAGCACCACCACTCAAGGATAATCTTTCAAGGCAGGAAAAACCGCCGCGGTCAGACGAGAGGGACGAGCCTGCCATTACAGTATAAGTTTTCTCAAGTACAGTGCATCTTTACCTCCGAATAAGCGTCGTGCCTCCGTTCGCTCGCGAAGGATTTGGATACATCGGTTACGTTTCGGAGCGAGGACCTGCATTACTTCTCTCCCTAGTTTTACTCGCTTCCCCTCTCTCACTCTCCCGTTTTTTATTCCCTCCACAACCGTGTAGCTTGGCAAGTGTTTCGGCCGGGAAACTCGAGTAGGTACTCTCGCGAGTGGGGATTCACCAAGTTTATAAAACGATCCGGGGAAAAACGGTGAGCCAGAGGGGACGAGGAGAATGCACAGGCACGTGGTAGAGGGAAAGATTTCACGACCCTTAATCTGGGCTAGATCTTCAAGCCTGGTGAGCTGTCATTTTCTACTAGCGCACCCTATTGTCTTTAGGCTTATCTTCAGGATCGTTGAGAACGACGTCTTGCTGCTGGAAGGAAGAAAGTATCAAAGTTTTAGGACCCCATTTCCGCGGATCGTGGCTGCTTGCTAGAAGTCGATAAAACGCATACGAAGTCGTGTTCGTAAATGCCATTTGCAAAAACGTGACGCGAGACTAAATAGAATAGATTGCTAATTTCTTATCGGCATGATTACATACATTTTCGTAAGTATCAGTCAATTACCTATATTCGTATATTAGCATATATGTCCTAGAATTTTTAAAAAATTATATCTTTAGTAAATATTAAGTTTCAATTCAACCATGGCTAGTTTTAAAGGAAATTGTTTAAACTTTAATTGAAAAATATTGTGATAAATAAAATCATAAAATTAAAAAAATTATTTGTGTATAGAAAGATCAGAAAGGTCTCGGATTCTAACACAGTTCGACAAATTTAATCTTTTTTTTATAACACAAGTGTAAATAATTATCTCCGACTGCATGTTCTTGCTTGCTGAATTTGTTGTTAAAATTATCACAAATATTTCGACATTATTTTCGTGTTTAGTAATGAGAAAAATTCTATTATAAATAATTTTATTATAATTTCATAATATTTCATTTCTTAGATCCGTTATTTTAAACTTTTTCGTACATAATTATTTTGATGGTCTACACAAAATTATATACATATTTACAGATCTGTGTCTACACTGAAAAAAGTATTCTAAATTTTAATAATCATTTGTTCGAATAATCCAACTAAATATTTACTAAATATAAAGATCGATATATTTATTTTATACAAAATCATTAATTTGATTTGAACAATCATTTTTTTATTGAGTAAATATTTATTATATTTACTGTTAATAAATATATGGTTGACACTATTCAAATAAATGTTTATTAAAATTTAGTACATTTTTTCACAGTATAGCTAAATTTGTAGACATTTCAGCAAAACCGTTCTTTCTGTGTATCTTTCTTCTCCACATATTTAATTTTTATAATAAAAAATGTTATAATCTGATATAACAATAATTGAGATATCTGAGACAACAATAATCTTCGCTTTGCATCATTAATTTGCGAGGTTAAAGATTTTCTTAATGAAGAGCTTTCAAGCAAAGAAAAGCCGAACTAAGATCATCTTGGTTAAAATAGATTCTTTTGTCTGTTGGACGAGGAGCTTTCAGGAAAAGAGTTTTTCATTGACGATCGAATTTTCCCGAAGGGCAATGCCAAAGCGAGAAGTCAGAAAGTCGATTTCATCGACTCGCTTCGTGTCAGAGTCTCAAGAAGGAACTTCATTCAACCTTCTGCTCTCTTCGTTATGGATCGTTCATGAACGTATTTCAAGGGTCCAGCTGTCCTCAGGCTTTTAACAAGGTTGGGTCGAGAAAACGGCCGGCCTCTTGTCGGAGTATTCGGAAGACCGTCGTTCGATAGCCCATCTTAATGAAGTGTCCTCAAAAGACTGGTGTGAAAAATGGTTTTTTTTCAATAAAGACAGTTTATCGGAACTCGAATAAAAAAGCAGTTGCTATTGTTTACTGCGAATTAAATCAGACAAATTACTAAAAAATAAAAGAATTAAATAGCAGCTAATATTGAACATTTTTCGTCATAAAAAGAAATGTTAGTTTATATATCACGCAGATTAGCTATCGCTCCTAAAATAAATATATGTCTATAATAATTTCGCGTTCAAGCGACGCGTGTACTACAACTTTTTTCACATTGAAAAAAATTTTTTTTTAATTAAAGGTAACAAATAATATATCCTGATTCAATTTTCTACACTTTTATATTTTAAGAAATAGATTGTAATTTCTGGAAGGAAGCAATATTTAAAAATAAAATTATTTTCCCGCAGGATATATTTGCTAGAAGTCATCGAACTTTCGACGATTATGGAAGTTCTCTCCGTATTTGCAGGGCTTATTTAAAGCCGTCCGTTGAACTATTTAATTCGTTAATTCCGATTTAACTTATCGCAAACTTTGGTGAAAGAGCGTCCCCTCGAGGAGAAATTGAATTTTCCCTGCGGAAAATTCTATTTTTAAGATCGATCGTCGTCCATCTTTTCTTTCTCCCTCGCCGTTTATCACCGAATCAAGCGTTCAAACGTCGAAATTAGCACAAGTGTAATTTATCCGGCGAACGTGCGCGACCGTCGTCGCGCGCAAAGTGAAATGCGACACGATGAATTTATCAAGAGAGACCGAGAAAACTCGAAGACGTCAATTTCGCCGAACTGTTGCGCCGCTCTTTCGCAACTGCAACCCCACCATTCTCGGTGCGGAACACAGCCGCCGAGATTTATCGGTGGTGCCCGTTCTCTCTCTTTTCGCCTTCCTGACTCGCAGTCGATAATTAAACCACCGTAAACCGGGGGTGGGGAAGTGGTGGATGGCGTAAACGGTCTCTTGGAACCACCCCTTTGCACACGAAGTCACTGTGCGGCACCGCAATGCGAGTGCCGAGGGGAGGTTTTCACGATCGAGAACTTACGCCGTAAATCATTCGCAAGGCCTAACGCCTCGGAGCTATCAAAAGTGCGATGCCAGTGGCATTGTTTCCCGATCATCGTCGATGCATTGTCTCGCGAACCGAAGAAAAGCCGTAGCGGCAAAACGCTTACGCGGCTAGCGTAAAACGGGAAATTTATGATCCCCGCCGGAGTACTCTCGCGTAAAAGTATGTCGTACACACCTCGGGGTGGAGGAGGAAGAGGAGTCGTGACGAGACGACAACGACGATGTTGCGAGGAACGCGCGAGATTATAAAGTACACCGGAGAACGATGGATCGAGCTCTTTCGTCGCGATTCTCCTCTCGCGGAGATATATTGCAAATAAGATTACGCGACATCCCGAACGACCCCCTCGATGGTCGATCCTCTCCCTCTCCTCTCGAAAAATACGCGTTCGAGACGAATCCCGAAGAAAATGGCTGAAATTCCGGCGCCTTCGCCCTACCACCGAGCCGTTCTGGACGCTCTCGCGTTAACCCGAGACCATTATGTTATCCACTTAGCTTCTCGCGGCGTATCGATCCTTCACTGTGTTTTATTATGTATCCTCTTTGCCCGGAATACATACACAAGCATCGCGCGAATGCGAGCGGACATGTTTACGTAAATGGCGGTTTACCCGAGTCCAAGCAATTTATCGCGCAACATCGCAAAAACATAGCGGAGTACGCTATTCCTTAGACGCGCGTGTGTCAGCGAGACAAGTGGAATTACACAAGTCGCCCCCGTGGAAATATTTTTACTCGTACGAAAAGACTCACTGGGTATATATTTCACGTCGTTGCGACCCGACCGAACAACTCCTTCTCACAAGTAGGCCATCACGTTCATCGCTTACCTGCAACCAAGCGAGAAAAATAATTATTAAATTATGCGCACGAAACAATGTACGCGCCTACATGATGGACGACATTTTTTGTTTATGGTATCACGCAATAATACATCACCAATTCGTGACGTGTTGCTTCGCGAAAAATCCTCGATTCTACTTAATCAGAACTAATTGCAAGCCGAGCTTTAATTACGGCACAAATGATAAAACTTGCATTTCGCTCGTCTTGATGCGCTCGCACGAGATACTCGAAGAAATACGGCACTTGTAATAGCAAACGTTCTCGCGTATACACGAAGACTCGGATAGATAAGGAGGAGAGATCTTGCGATTTCCGTTCGCTGAAAATTACCACGACGATCCTCGGTCCTTAAATCGTACGCTAGTTGTGTCTAAAGATCAACCGGGTCGTTATTCTCGCGAATAATCGACTGATCAACGAGATTTCAGAACATTCATTAATGTTACACCTATTATTCAAATAGGATATTCTTTTTTCCAAAGATTTATAAAAATATTTTTATAAAAATAATTAAATAAGAAGAAAAAAATATTTAAGAAATACATAAAATTCATATGAAATATTAAGAAGTTACAGCCTTGGCTATAAAGCATGCTCAATTTTTTTGCAAAAAGCGGTAATCAAAGAAAAATTAACAAACTATGAATGTTATTGTAAAAACAAATATTATTTTTTAATCAAACTGTCTTTAATCCACTCTTTATTAGGTAGAGGACGTTTATTTTAATTTGTAGAGATGCTTTATACTTATGGCTAAAGCTGTAAGTACTATATGCGTTTTACATTTTGTAATTTTTTGAGGTTTACTGACTACTATCTTATTTTATTCCCAAAATTATCTATGCAAAAATATTTTTCAGCAACCGACAATATTCTTGTATTACATACACAAGTGTCCCTTCTCATTTTAGTTGTAGTTTTTAATCAATTATCAAAGTTGTAGAAACAAATCTATTCTAAACCGTATGGAAGAAGTCACACGACTACCAAGAAGAGAGCAAACTTGATTATCCGTCGAAGCGATAATTACCTAATGGAAATATCCCTCGGGAGAAGGACTAAGATAAACGGGAGGACGATTGAGGATCATTGGGGTAATGGCGGCAAATTCAAATGTATCGCTCAAATTATCCAACTCCTAAATGCAGGCTCGTAGATACGGAAAGACGGACGCACCCTTCGCTCGTAATTCACCCTTGTTTTTGCGCAACGCAACGAGACTTTCACCGCGAAGCACGACATTTTGTTCGCCCTACACTCCGGGCCCGTCGGCGCCCGAAAGCATTTTAACCCCCGAGTAACTGCCGGGCGACCCCCTTACCTCCATGGAGGAAGTAAAATAAAAGGCCACTCTCTCACCGCGTGAACGAGACGAGGATCGAAGGTCGTCGTGCTCGCGCGAGCACTTGCGTTTCTAATCGGCGATAAGCGAAAGATAAGCGAAGGGAAAAGGTTCCCCTTGTAAAACTCACGCGACATCCCGTAGACGTCCTATCGCATATCTATGAGTTTGTTTATTAATTATCGCGCACCTACGACCTATGCGAACGTTCGCGAAGCATGCCTCGAAATTTCATCCTAATCGCAAAAGCGCGTGATTAGGGAGATAATGCACGCACCCGCGCGTGTTTGTAGATGACACACAGGTACACATATCCAGTGACCATTAATCGCGAATTTGTGGGTAATAAGCGGAAGTCGATAAGCTGCCTGTGGTTCTGGTCGAGTTAGGACAATCTAGTTAGCGGATAGTTTAATGTAATGATAAAAAAAATGTAATGTGTGCACCGACAAAACAGAAAATTAAAAGATAAATTAAAAATTCTTTTTATTTTGTATCATATGTACTTAATAATGTCAATAACTCGTAGCAATTAAAATAATAACACATGGCGCTAAACATCCAGAATAACACACACACAAACAAAATAATCACAGCATTAACAATCGAAAAGAATCGGTGACGCGACCAACGAAATCATTAATCTTCAAAAACACCCTCGTAACAAATCGCAGCCACCGTGTTAATTCCCGTGATTCAATTAGTCGCGTCTCACTTTCTCCATCGCAATATAAGTACTATACTTTACGAGAGTCGCGTTCCAAAATTAAGATGGATTCTGCGACTATTTATCCCTTATCTGGCGTCTATATGGATGCTTGCGATATATTTACTCAACAAAGACTTTTCGGGGGGTAACCATACGTCAAAGCGAACTCCTAAATCGTTACAACAGTCTCGTCTAGTCACCCCTATTTAACTTCCCTTCAGTCAACAAGAGAGATCCGTAGGGCCATTCGAAAATCTTCGCGATGAAATATCGTGTCGTTGACACGTTTCTTGATGTATCTCTTATTCGATACATTCTGTTTCACCGGACATAAAAACAATAAGTTTAATCGAAAAAAGATGCGACACTATTACACTCGTCTTAAATTATGTTAAACATTAAAATCTTTGTATAACTATTTTGTAAACAGCTTATATAATACAATATATTTTGTTGCAAATTTTTTGTGATGAGCAGTGTTCCAAAAAATTTTGCCAAATTTGAAGCTCAAACAAAAAAGAGCAAATTTATCTATCCACTTAGATATTTTTTTTCATAAATCCGCAAATAAATAAATGAGCGTACCTTTGATTATAATTACGTTTGCAGTAACAGCTTGCATTGTCATGTGGCTGTGCGAGCACATCCGTTTGCACGCACACAATGTGCATGAAATATGCTTTAAATATGCTTTTCTCGTGTGCGAGACGCGGTATTCGTCCGTATCTGCTAGTGCAATCGACAAAAGCGCGCATCCATTCGCTTAATTAAGCGGTTATTATTAATTAGCCGGTTCCAGCAAGCTGACGCGACAACCGGAAACGAATAGGACGTCAAGGTGTCGCAGCCGTTGATCAAATTTGTCTACTTTCCCCCTTTGTGTACTCACTCAATCGCGGCGTCGCGTTATTCAATGAAACAAATGGCATGCCGAAAAATTACGGCGTGCGATTAATGTGTATTTTAATGTAATGTTCCAGTAATGTTCTGACGCAAGATCCGATGCAACGTTATTTATCAGTAAACCCGGCTAAACGCTTGATTACATCTCATCAATATCACGTCGCATCATTAATTTCTGTAAATACGGATCAAAATTGAAAATAGTGTATAAAAATTGCACTAAATCAAATATCAAACCATATTAATATACCTCAATATATTATTGACGCATTAAAAATACAAATTGATTTAATTAAAAATGAATTTTAATATTTCTTTTTCCATTCGACTTTCAATATTATATTAACTTAAAGATGATCATACTTGCGATACGTGATGACATTCTTAGTTGCACACTTAAAGAAACATGCACTGTCAGAGAAAAATTTGAAAAATCAAAAATTATACAATAAAATTGAAACCATCCTCTGTTAAAATCTATTTTGCTAAATTGTTATATTCATTGTTACATTCATTGAAAGCTAATGATAGAACTTCTATGTCAACTGTGTTTTATATAAAATATATTTTATATAAAATAAGAAATAACTAATTTTACCTCTTTCGATTTATAATCGGTTACAATGATAAAAAAATTCGTTACACTTCGATTATTAAAGAGAAATTTTAATTGATTAGAGATTTTTTTTTTTCGATAATAAGAAACTTAGGATATAATGACAGAAAATCCAGATTTTTCTCATAAATTTTGTAAATCTTATATTTCGAAAGGGTCCTCACACCAGAAAGCCAAGGGCGATCCTCGTCTATTTTGGCACGCAGTTAAGACCTCGTAATCCCACGTGTCCTTCCACGTTTCTATGCCTCGCTTATCACCACCGTTCTTTCCCCCTTGCGCGCCTTCCCGCAAATAAATCCTTGTGGTCGTATCCTAGAGGGGGATTAATACGCGGCCCAATTAAGAAGAGAGGCCCGAAAGAGCCGTTAATTTATAGATCAGGATCACGAGGTTGAAAGAAACAATTACCGTTCTCTGTTTCCATCCTCGCGCCTCGTTTTCTGCCAATTAAAATAAACGGCGTAGATTTAATCATCCTCCGCGACATTCACTGCTTTATCTTTGATCTTTGATCAGATTGCAAAAGACAACCAATTTCCACTATCTCAAAGAGCAAGACTTGCGTACGTGCCGATGTTTCTGATCGAATGAGTTTCAGAGAAAAAGAGGATAATTTGATCGTTACCGTGCGTACGAGGGATCGTTTTCGAACGTGGGCAACTCTAGAGACGGTTACAGAGAGAAAGAGAAAGTGGTTAAAGACAGAGAGAAAGTGAGCAAGCTACTAAGCCACTTATCGAGAGAGAGCCGCTGGCTGTAGAAGATAGTTGTCGCCGAGGGTTTCGACAAACTGCCCTACTCGTGGAGGACCCTTGTCTCTTCGGAACCATTCTACGACGTGCGATAAGTCTTACTACCAAGTTACCCGACAGGTTCGTCCGAATCGATGGCCTTTAAGACATTCTGGAGCGTCTGTCGCCCGCTCTTCCATTAGACGCGGTTCCCATATCGAGAAGGAAAAAGCGTCCTCGTCGTCGTCACCGTCGTCGTCGTCGCGTTGAAATTTCTTCCCCGTTGCAAAATTCTACTGTCGGTGGCAGAGTAGTAAGATTTATTATTCTACCGTCCCTCGCGGCTCTTTCCTATCTGCAGAATTCGTCAGTGGTTTCTTCTTAACCGTTTCATCTTGCATCAATTTCAGATTCAATTCTTTCGTTATCAAAATCAGTTAAAACAATATACTTTTAATTATATCAACAGTATCATAAGAGTATCATAATTCTCAATATATTGACTAATAACTAGTTATTGAGAAATTCTAATTTTTTTACGACATAAGCAAATCAAGTTTGATAAAGAAACGAAAGTATAAAATCCCTTAAAACTCCCTTCCAAAATTATTTTCATAAAATATCTATAATTTTTCCGTCTTCTAACTCGATGAAGTTTTAATGTTAATTTTGTAGTCATTTTATATTGTATTATTTGAATCATATTAAAGTCCGTAATCGCATTGCACAAACTAATACACATATATAGATTTTTTTTTACAAGAAATTCTCTCGAGAATTCTTCCTAAGATACGTAATATTCGGTAGGATAAAGAAAAGTTATTTTGTTTAACTGATCTCTTCGGCTGTGGAAATCTAAATCCAAAGTGCTCAACGATGACGGAGAGATTCGTATTCGCGGCAGAGTTCGCGTTTTCTTTCGAGTTCTATGCGACGCGATCAACTCGACGCGCAAAACACGAAAGACATCCGAACACGATACTCCACTTCGAGAATCTCGACGACGGCACGCTGCCCAGGATTTCCGCTTTAGACGGGGAGAATAGTATCCTTAAGTCGCGCAAGCGAAATATATCCGCCGTCATGCAACTTTCAGGTCTTTTCTTCGCCATAGACTCGCGGAAAGATTCTCATAATGTTTCTATAGGGAAAAAGTAATCTTTCAAAAAGCAGGAAATCACGCTGATTTAATCGCGAGTCTTCGAAATAAAACGAGGTTGACATCCGTAAAATGATCGAATAATATTGGAGTCATAACAGCTAAAAATAGATTAATATTAAAATAAGTTTGGATACGTTAAAATGAAAGTGAATCTATATTAATTTTTAAAAAATATTTATTAAATTAATTTAAAAAAAGAAGAAAGAAAGAGATTTATTATTATTGAACATTCATTGATGACATCTTCTCATGTGCTAAAACATTTATATGTAGATATTACACGGAAAGAGCAATTTTGCTGAAGAATATAAAAAAAATTTAGTTAGATATAGATCTGAAAATTTGGACCATCAAAATACTTTTGCAGGAATCTTAAGTATAATGAGTAATACTGTAAAATGTTTTGATATTCTAGCAACCAATTTTGTTATCCTATATTTAATAATTTCGATGGTTCAGTAAAAATTATTTTCTGATTTGTATTCAGCTAAATTTTTAGATTCTTCAATAAAATTGCTCTCTTTCCGGGTATTTACAAAGTAAATTTACGTGATTTTTTATGTTTAAAAATCAAGCAAATATTAGAATGCAAAAAATACAAAAAAAATAAAGAGAAATATTACAAAAAGAAAGAGAGGAAGAGAAGAAAAGAGAGAGATAATTCAAATATCCTATAATACTATTGTCATATGCATTTATTATCGATTATTTCTTGAAAATATTTGCATGTTTTTTACAAATCTTTTTCTTCCATGCTCAGTGAACCACGTTTTTCTCATTAACGTCTCTTTCCTACATATCTATCGACATTCGATACGTGAATGCAACTCTCGAAACACAAAGAAGATCTCTTTCAACGAAAAGTCTGTACCATTATGGAAATTTGCTGCTAACATACCGCGCAATACGTACAGATATTGATACAGAAGGTAAAGGCCCTGAAAGCACAAGGCACGAATAAGGTCATAAATTCACGAATAGCATAAGGCGAGTGTATATAGTCGAAATAGGTATCCTTGCAGATTAAGTCACGAACTCTCTCGACCAGGTATATTTATTGTGCCTTTGAGTATGTGTATTTATAAGTATACATGATGTATGGAGAATCCTCGAACTAAATTATAAATGTATTTGGTGAATAATAATCTTGCTCGAAAAAACAAAAACAAATTATTTTCTCTCAATCATATAGGGATAAGTATTCTTTTCTCTCAGTAATATAGGAACAAGCATCCTGTATTTTGTTTGTAAAGAAGTAGTTTCCTGACTGGATACATTGAGAATGAAAGGGTTTAAATGACCCCTATGTATTTTCACAACAATTGCAGCGCAGAAAGGGCTACAATTGGCCATGTCAGAATGATGTTCACGCGTGACGTATGAGGGTATTAGAAGTTTCGCGGCTGTTCTCCGCATACCGACCGACTGGACAAATGGATAGAATTCAATGCCGCCGAACGTTTCCGTAGCTCCCCTTATTGCTCTCCTGGGATACTCCTCGAGGGATGCCCGCTGAAATTAGTCCATATTATTTCGGTGAGTGAGAGGCGCGAGGGCGGAAACAGTTAGACGGTTGGGTTCACTATCCGAAAGGCGACAAGGCGTCGACGGAGAAAGACGAATCGGTTTTCGTGAATCTAGGGTAGCGCTATTCGATCTGATTTTATGTGGCACACTCCTGAATGAAGAAATCTTCAGGAAAGACGTTGCACAAAAATGTAAGACACTCAGACATGATGATTAAAACCAATGGTATAATGATGAAATCTTTCGACTTATTTAATAATCTTCAGTTATCGTTTAAACGCAACAATTGGAATAAAAAACGAGATCAATTAAAATTAATAATCAACATTATCAACTAAAATAATAAGAATGAATACATAAGAGGCTATGTAGCAAGAGGCTATGTTAAATATCAATGGTATATAAATAATATAATAGCTCGACTTCTGTCACCGTTTGAAAACGGTGAAAACAAGAAATAATAAAAAAAAATAAAAACATATCTTGATATCTATAATTTATTATATGTTTGAAGGTGAGAACACGTTTTGTCAGTATATATTTATCCAATAGAGATATCAATTTCGATAAGAAAAACAGTTATAGTAATTCAAAATACGGTTTCCAATAAAAAGTAGCGAAGTCGAACATAATTATGTAAACAAAATACGGACACATGTTTAACATTTTGTCGTTAGTCTCTTATCGAATGAAGTCGTGTCAGATATGTATACTAGTATAATTAACGAAATTAATTCTTATCATTTTAATTTCGATCAGTTTCGATCATAGATAAAAATTCGAAAAAGTCATCAAAAACATTAAATGTCGACGAATCAAATTCGACTAAGTATTGATCTAAATGTTGCAAGTTTCAATCCTGAAACACAATAGGTGTAGTAAACTTTAAGCCGTAATTAACTAACCATTATTCTTCTCAGATTCGACGGTGATTGGCCAATATATTACGGCATAAAGCTTACCACTCCTGTTGTGTTTCAGGATTTACCGTAGAATCTCGCCGTTTTTCAATTCGTGTTATTAATCACACGTATCGATCGTAAGACAAAGCGCCATTTGTTCATTAAAGAATCGAGACGCTGCGCTCAGAACGCTGTGAGAGGAAGCTGCCACACGTCAGTACCGTTTTAAACATGATGAGGGTACGTCGTATCTACCGCAGGACCCAATCTCCGTCCCGCATTAGTTCCATCGATAACGATATGTCTCGAACACACACTCATCCTCATTTCAGCCATGTGCACACCGGCTTAATCGTTACGTAAGTGCATCACGAAATGCTGGTCGCTATCTCTTTATGAACGAGGGGATAATCGCTTCAATTAAGCCGCTTTCCCATGGATTCCGCATGCGTGCGTGCGTGCGTGCGTGCGTGCGTGTACGCATACGTCCCATTCAGGTAAATTCCATCACGTGCGATCGATATCAATAATGTCCTACCGCATGTATATAAAGTATATCGATATCGAATAATTTCGCAGGATCTTTTATCAGCCGAGTCTTTTAATACAAACGTGTCGGGTTTTATCATTAATCATCATTTACCGGATCTTGCAGCGAGACGATCAAAATTGGAGTGTATTATTTTCAAATTATTTCGCTGATGAACAGATTGGGGACAGGATAAAGATTGCATTCACCCGATGTGTGATAATGTCCGAGGAAAATCTATGAAAACACACACAACACAAATCGTGACGCGTCCATGGAGCCTGCGCGCACCTCACGCCGATATATCGGATTTTCATCGGTTTTTTATCCTCCTCTTTTTTATATACGAGTATATAAAAAAATATTACATTCCGCTCGCCGACGGTATTGGTTATTAAACGCTTTCGAATGAATACTGCATGAGCACGCCGCGCTCGAGAATATAACGCGTCCGTGTGTTGTATCCACTCGCCCGTGCGTGGGTACATGCACACACTCGAGCACGATCTGCGACTGGCGTTAAATAATTTTTTGCTTTTCGCAAAGTGAAAAATGTGATATCCGTAAAAAGTAATCCGCTTGTCCGAACGGTAATCGGATGAACCGATTTAGATTGGACATACACTCAACCGCAAAAGTCTATGAAATCTAAGAAAAGTGTGAAAGGTGTGAAATTAGGAATTAATATCATTATCGATCCGCGTTTAGATTTTCTTGAGAGATATACTCGGTAATTGAAGGTTGAAAAATGAGAAAGAGGTAGCGGAGAGCTGAAAAAGAGGCGACATTGTGTGTTTGAAGCATGTCTAAATATACAAACGATCCCGGCGAATCTGCGTTTTTCTCGCATTTACTTTCGTGTGCAATGTCGACCGTTTAACGCGACAACGAAACGGATCGTTGCCGTTTTTTTTTTTATTATTCTTTCACAAAAACGTTCTTCTCTGATTAACAAAATTAGCAAGCGCTTCTAGAAGCTGTAAATGAGCAGATCGAAATGCACATACTGCATTCCTTCAGATTTTTGGTAAGAGACAGAATTAAAATTCTCAAGATTTTTTACAGTAATGTAAATTATTAATAATTTTGACGTTTATTTAAAAATCTAAAGTCTAATGTTCATAAATTAAATGTCTAGGATTAAAAAAAAATAAGAAAATATTGCAGCTTTTGTTTCACTTATTATTTATCTTATTTGTTGTTTAATTATGGCAATTAATCAAAGTTTTGCAAAGCTCATCTTTAAAGTAATGAAATGTCAAACGATGAAAAGGAATGCAGAAAATTATGTTAAGAATTGCAAACAATCTTATATAAAATAAATATGTAGCGCGCGCTTCGAACAGTCTTCCAGTTTAAAAGATACGTCGCTATAGTTACTGCTGTAATTACTTGAATTAGTATTATTAAACGTATTCGTGACAGAGCAGCAGAGAAAGCTTGTAGTCTATTCTCTCCCGAGTACTTACTGTTAATCCTGTATCGTGAAATTTATGAGAGTTGTGTTTGTATACTATTCTCACAAACGGGTGTCCAGACTTTCCGTTTACCACGGAAAAGTTCAAAATTACCTTTCCGGAGGTATTACCTACTACAGCATTCATTCATCATTCACAACCTGTCGTCTGGACTGTGACTGTTCCAACTAATTTGGTCCGCGCATTTCTTTCCACAGAGTCAACGAACGCCAAGAAAAGCCCGCAGCTCTGTTTGCTTTTGTTCTTCTGAACTATTTCCAATTTGTTTTCCCGAAGCAGTCAGCAACTTGAACAAGCTAGGTTCTTTTGTCGAACATCTCGTTCCTCGCTCGTGTATAAATAAAGTAGATCGGTAGATTGACATTCACGAGTTTTAGCATTGTTTATTCATTTAGAATTTATCTTCACATCGCCAGAAACAGAATTATGATAATAAGAGATAACGGAATTCTCATAAATTAGAATCATATTTTAAGTTTTTGTGATCGAGTGTATGACCGATCTAAACAGTTTATCCGATTACGCTTGCTTACTTTTTATGCATTAGAATCCTATATAAAAAGAAGAAAAAGCTGCTATTACCACAATTTAACTATATAATTTATAGCCATTTTTAGTGTCAACTGAATATTTTTTAATAGATCTATAAATATAATAAATACTAATATTGTAATGGTAATAATTACAATAGCGAAACTCCTAATCGTAACTATTTTATCATGCAATTATAGTCATAAATACTAAATACATTTTTCTTTCAGTAATAATATCAGAACGACGCAAATTAAAAAATCGGACTGATTTTAATGTGCAGCACGTTGTATTTTTATTTTAATTTTTATGTTCTGACATTTATGATAAAATTGTTAAAATAATGGTAATTAACCTTTTAATAATAAATCATCGCAAAGATGAAACAAATGATATTGAGACAATAGTGAAATTGAAATAATAAAGATATGAAATATGATGCTGTTGATGGTAATCAAGTGTTTAATTAGAAGTTAGGTACTTGGTAGAGTATTATTTGCTAAGCTAATGAGTAGTTCCCACGTTGTTCGGCAATCAACAAAGGCGAACAAAGGACTTCCGGTCACGTCGACGGACCGTCGAGGACTCTAGCACCCGTCTAATTTGGACTCCTTCACGCGACAACTTCGCTAACAGTAGTGACGGTGCTATGTAAACAGCTGCACTTCCCTCGCTGTTAAGTACGTTGTGTTAAGAATTAACCCACCCGAGAGCATATAAGGTGTAATGGTAAAGAACACACTTGATAAATAACGTAATATTTTCTTTAAAAAGTTTTGCAATGTAGCTTTTCGCTTCCTCTGAATTTCTAATTTTCTTCATTGTTTTTTTTTCACAGAAATACTTTTTTGTCCAACTTTTTTTATTAATAAGTAATTCTTACGACAAAAATAATTTTTTCGGAAATAAAGGCCCAAGCACTTAATATCCAACTTGACCGCAAGGTATTTATTCCCTACAAGTATATATTTGTTATATGATTTTTTAATTCTACAATATATAATTTTATTATTATTATTCAAATTTAATTACGCATATTAAGAAGGCTTGTTTTGTGCGAAAACGTAACAATAAAGTTTTTCCTATGATATTCTGTTTCTGAATTAATGACGCAACAAGAACGAGATATTAATGATCTCACGTCCGAAGCAAATACGTGGAGGCAAACACGAATTTATTCAGCAAGCATACGTGAATATATCGATACGAATGAAAGAACTCTCAAAGACAGATAACGAGGCAGCAAAAATAACGATATGCACGATGCCGAGCGTGCAATTTCCTAATGTGGCCATTTCGCCGACGGCTGAAAACATCTTTGATTATTCGCGTAATAAGCGAACGGCACGAGTTAAAGTGCTAATGGGCGAGCGATAATCATTCGGACGCGGATCTAAGGAACACGGAAGGGACCCAGCACTTCAACATCCGATGCAATTTTTACTCTTTCGCAGAATTTTCTGCATTGGGATTCCTCTCTTTTTATTCCGCAACAACCGCAACGTACCCAGCTAACAAAGTGTGTTAATGGCGCGTGGTTGATTAAAGGTTGTAATTCTGATGTCCGTAACTTCAGCTCTTCTTTCGCGCGCGTTTTCATCTGAAGAGATGAAAATAAAAGGTAACGCTCTTTGTCCGCGACTGACTCGTCGAGTTCGTTGGTCATTAAAGTCAATCTTCAATGAAAAGTCGCCGTCGTATTACTTCACTCAGCCGCGCTAGAGAACGCAAAAATGCATACTGCACTCGTGGGACCGAACCTCCTCGAGCATCGGGAAACGAGTGCGTCTCGTATTTCTTATTTTACGGAAGGTAGCGCGGTATTCCGCGGAAAATGCACGGTAAGTATCCTCTCTGTCTCTCGAGAACCCGAAGAGAGACTGAAAATATATATCGCTTAAGGGAATACTACAAAATCGAATAAGGATACGTAGACATCGCTGGCCTACAAGCAACACGATCGTAACGTTTCGAAATATAATCGGCAAGATATATTTTTATTACTACTATACAGTGTAACATTGCAGTAAACGCTAACGTTATTTCGAGTAACTATCAGTGGAAAACGTTTCTGTTAATTAAATTAAAACATTTTTCGTTGATAAGATCAATTGGAACATTTTAGAATGGTCGTAGACTCAAGATAACAGAGACCCATTTTTACTCAAGGAAATTGCATGACGTCAACGTACTTTACGACGTGCTTCTCTTTTTTCTAATTTAGATAAATAAATGCGAAAATGAGCGGTAAATCTCACGGATACTTGGTGCAACGTCGGAAATCATCCACGTTTGTGTAATTTCCGGTCGAGTTAAGAGAAGCGTTTAGCAATCCATTTTCCGTGCACTTTTTTAACGACGCTTCGATAAGAACGCACTGATGGAACGATCGCAACCAGCGCTTTGGGATTCGGTATAAAGAACGTTCGCGCGTCACGAAGCGTCGCAATTTTGTTAAACGCATCGCCCAGCATGTTCCGACTTCTTTTCGTCGTGTTGCTAATATTCTCGGCCGTTTCGGCCAAGTCATGTATCAGTCAGGATACGAAGGTACGGAGAATCAACTTAATCTTACCGTGCAGACGCGTAGTACAAACTATAGTGGTAAACCGTGATTATGTGCTAATCTCACTTGGTCGTTCCGTCTTAGGATCCGGACATTCGGGTGATCGAATTGGACGACTCATCCAGCAAAGACTCCGTGAGTAAACGTCACGTAATCTCGCACACATCATTCTTCTCCATGTTTGTTGGAATTCTAAAATTATTATTCACTAACGTGATTTTGTGTTAATATTACATCTCTGAATTTGACACAAGGAGAGAATTTTCATCGATTTTATCGAATATATATTCCACCTTCATCGAATATATGGTCCTCTTCATTTATTTATGTAAATATTTTATTTTAGAATAATTTATAATCTATTTGATAATTTTTATTATATAGTTTATATAAAATGTCTTTTGTATACTTCAAAAATTCCTATCATTACTGAAATTTAATAGGTTGCCAAATTATTTCTTATCCAAAGGGTAGAATTTATAACAAATGTTGCGGTAAAATATAACGAAAAATTCTCTCCGTGTATGTTCCTACAATTATCCTGCAATAATATTAACATTTTTTATGTTTTCTAAGAGCGAATCAGATATTGTTACTCTATACCTCCCAGACAGACGAAGAAGGGAAATCATCAAAAAAGGGAAAAAAAGCAGCAACTTCTGCAAGAACGATGATGATTGCGGTTCAGGATTAATCTGTTCACCTGTTCTGACCTGCGGTACGTAATGTACTATTTATATAATTTTTTCAAAGTGAAATTTTAATTAAAACGAGTAAAAATTTACTTCAATCGATAATGAGAATATTGCTTTTCTATAATTATAATAATGATAACAATAAAATATTTGAAAAAATAACCGAACATCTTTTCTTGCGCAGTAAAAGGAACACGACGGGCGGTATATCCTCAGAAAACAGCCAATTAAAAATGGAGAATGCAGTAAGGAAATGACGGTGACGTAACGATAGTAATTTCATATTATATATTACAACAGTATACCGATGAAATTTTTTGTGGAGTAATCTCGCTGCCCTCGCCGAACAATAAGTGTGTATGCATCAATTCAATGATTGATTTGCCATCATCACCAATATCCAGCGGATATCTATTTGTTTATCTATATTTCGCGCGCCGATAAAATTTTCTACTGTACATCCGTCCATTGTCAATGCATGAATATAACATAAACCGAAAATATTGGACCCGGCGATTTAATGGCGACCCGGCCATGGTCCCGGACGCATGTAGTAAAGCGGTTAAGTTACATTTTACACGTGGATTCGGAATACCCAGCGAGAGGGATACGGCCGGGGTGTAAAAGCTCTCCGCCCCTTCTTCGCCTTAAAAAAAAAAAAAAAAAAAAAAAAAAAAAAAAAAAT
>NW_017296901.1:743072-755172 GCF_001594075.2 Trachymyrmex cornetzi
CGTCGGGGAAACATATGGCGCCGTACGATAGAGACTCATTAACGACAGAGAAACGAAGCAATGCGAGTGAGGAGCACCGTAAGAAAGGAGGGTTAGCCCTCTCGTCGTCGTAAATTTAGTGGGAACAACTGCTTTCGCCTGCAAGCTCTGCTCGTCGCAACCGCAATCCCGATTCGAAGCGGTAACGTCGTCGAAAAATCTTACTGTGCATTAGAGATTTACACTCGAAATCAATTAGCTCTTAATTGACACGGATGAGATCGCGTATAGTTTTATTGGGAAATCATCGGATATTGGCGATGTGTCGATCGTGAAAGTTAGTCTCGATGTCGCTTGGGAGATTATCAGCGCGAAAGACTTTCGGTGTAGGAGAAAACTTCTGTTATAGTCTAAGTAATAATAAATATCCCAGGTGACGGTTATATACATGAATAAAATATTATAATGAATTATAAAGTTAACCAGATAACAACGTAAAATAAATGTTGCATGTCTCAAAGTTGTATGCGTCTCCGCTAAAAGCCAATCAATTATTCACCAATGCATCTACCCTACACGCGTTTGGCGATGCAAAAATAAATATCGTGTCCAATAACGTACGGGGAAATTGGAGGAAATTGTCGGCCTCGACGAGAGAGCAGCCAGTTGGTGTCGTAAAATCTCACGGCGAAACTCAACGGCGGCGCGGAAAGATTTACGATTCCAGCAAGAAGAAGCGTAACATCCGTAATATCCTTTCTTCGCGAAGAGGTGGACGGTGATTTTTCATGCGGGCCATTCTTCTCTCGTCACGGAGCTTCGTTTAATTTTATTTTAATACGGAAAAAATGGATTCTCCCTCCCCGTAACGCGCGTAACGACGGTGAAGCACCCGAAGAGATTCGCGAGGGAGAGACGGTCGTAAATATTTGCACAACTCGTTGGCGTGGCGTCTGGTAACACGCAATCGCCCAAATTTCGGGTACGTCAAAATATTTAGGGCCGAGGGCGCAATTAGTGGAACCCACTTTTACTCCTGTGATTGGTACCGAAAACGCGGTTTCTCTCGTTCGTTGCTTTCTGCCATTTTTTTTGTCAACAGAAAAGCGATTCACTTCCATCGTTTCGCACGAAACGTCATAAAGATACACCTTTGACATTATTAAATCTATCAAACGGAACTTGGAAAATTTAAACTGATACGTCGATTGGCATTTCCTGGATAGCTTTTTATAGCTCATATAAAGTATAAGTGGAAAAGTAAGGAGAAAAGTGGTATTATGGCCAGTGTAGATATAATGACCCCTCTTAAATATCTCCGCTATTAATAGTCAGCATTTATTATAACGCATTTTTACTTTCAAGCATTTTGAAACGTTTTAAAAGTATATTTTAGCATTTAATTACACATGCTTCCTCATCCTTAAAATTTGAAAATATATATATTTGTACTATCACACAATATATATATGTTTGAGTGTGTTCTTTGTTATTTAACATTTTATTTTGCTGTATCATTTATCAAGTTATGCAAAGTTAAACGATAGTATGGCATTTTACTAATGTGGCTCTCTAAGCGCGTTTTTATGAACACTAAAAAACATATTTTATTTGCGTTAAAATTGGTCCATTTAACTTCTTGTTAAAATTTTGTGTTAAATTTTCAACATATCGAATATGTTAATTTAACATGTTGTGTGATTGTATTATTTGAATATTTCGTGTTAAATTGTTATTCAACATTTTTAGTGTCAAAATAACATTTATGAGTAGAACAAATAATATCAAAATAATGTATTAAAAACGTAAATAAATAAATTCTAAGATGAACAAATAAAATATGTACAGATTCAACATATTGTAAATGTTAATTTTACTAAAAAAAACTTTGACAGAGTTTTCGCTTACAAATTGTGTCAGTGTTATTATTTTTTGGTTACATAATGTTTTTATTACTTTCCAATATATTCATCTTGTGTTAAATTAAGCATAAAATTTCAAGTAGATTTCTTGGGAAAAATAAAATGTGTAAAATCTAACAGAAATTTTCCAATTGTATGGAAAATATGTCTGGAGAACTGAAATATACAAAAGTTTATTTTTGACGACGACGATAATGAGTCATTTCACGTGGAGTCAACGAAAAATAGGCGTTGCGAGAGAAAAATTCCGGTACGCTGCGCCGGCCCGAGGCTGCGAAGCGAATCGCGTTTTTCTGCGCTCGATTTAAACGTCGCGCGTCGTCTACGTGACAGGCGTGAAACCACCGTACGCATTCGCGCGTGATACCACGCGTAGATAGCGATGAACCGTGGCGGACTCGTCGCCTCTCGCCTCTACTGCACATCCTTTCCCTGCGGATTTTATTTATCGTACGAATGATTCTAACGAAGGAATAAATCGGCCATGTCTCGCTTTGCGTGCGCGCAGAAAAAAGTAAAAATAAAATCTCGCTTGATGGAGGATTCCGAGTGAAAATGCTGTTAAAAGGAAGCGCGCTTTATATTTAAGAGAGAATAGAATTCCCTTATTTACTTCTACAACGACATCAAAAAATTACAAGGCCTGTATAAAATTAAAAATCAATTTAAAATATTTACATGCACCATGCATTATACACGACGCAATATACCTACTATGTAGTAAACCAATAGAAAAGTAAATTCGTAATGAATTTATTAAAATGCAGTTTATTGTTAGAAATTCAGAATTTTTTATACGCAAAATGTATAAAAAAAAATTCAAATGTCAAACATTTCTATAGAATTCCCAATTCCCAATGAACGAGAATGCGCCGTAATGATTAGGTGTCGAGAGAATCATCGGTTAACTTAGGACAAACCGGTTCATTTTTCACGAAGCGAATTCCTCGCGCACGTTCACGTAGGGCGTAACGCGATGGACGTCTAGAGCGGTGCACTTACACGGGACATAATATACGTCGGACCAAGGACCGTAACTGTCCCCGTATATTATGTCCCGCGTGTCCGGAGACACACGTTCCAACCGGGTGTATCCGCGCCAAACAATGTCTCGGAACGTCAGCTTAAACGATTCCTCGTGTCTGCAGTTATTTCGACAATTAATCGTTCCCTCAGACGCTTTATTATTCTCTTCCTTTTCTTTTCATTTTCAATCTTACCTACCTCCCGATTAAACCAGATTGCGTCAAAATTATATCCATCAAACATATTAAATGATCCTGAAATTGTATCTTGTCTTAGCTTATTAATGTGATTTTTTTTTCAGGGAAATATTAATTAAATTAGCTTAATCAATAATCGCAATAAACAAGAAAAATCTTAATAAAATATTAAAATCTGAATCAAATATTGTACATAGCAAAATATTTTGTATTTGTGTTAAAATCGATCCTTGTACAATTTTTTGTATCAAATTTTTAATATATCCAAATTAATTTAATATAATACGATTGTATTATTTGAATATTTTGTGTTAAATTAATATTCGATATTTCTCAATGTTAAATAATACAATTTATACGTAAGTGAATAAATAATATTTTTTAAAACGTAAATTTTAGAATAAACAAATAAAATATGTTATTTAAATACTAACTTTACTGAAGAAATATACTTCCTCAAATTACTTATTGCTTACAAATTATGTATAGCATTACATTTTTTGTGTTAATTTTTCACATAATATTTATGTTATTTTCTAACATATTGATCATTTTATGTAATGTGTTCTAAAGGATTTACCGACACAAAAGTTTTAGTAAATCGTTTAGGACACGTAAAATGTGTTAAATTCCACATAAATTTTCCAACTGTGTTGGAAAAGCAAATCTTAAGATTGTCGAATGAATCACTTCTTAAATATTTCTTAAATATTCCATAACATTAAATAAAACTTAAGGATTAATTATTTAAAACTATCTCTTTCATTAAACTTCTATCGCTCTGGTATAATATTGAATCAACTGATGCAATTTCATCTCAACTATCTCACAGCTTTCGCAGCACGCTAGAAAATCCTCCCTGAGGACGAGGACGCTAAGATGACGACGGCTTTTAACGATCGTTCCTCTCGTTCTCTATGGCGGCAAGCATCGCTAGGTCTTCTCACAGTCGAGCAGAACGAGAGGCATCTTCTTTCCGCGAAAGTATCTGGAAAAATTCCTTTTTTCCCTTCTCCGTCGAAGATTCAGAGGCGCATAGTCGACAGTCGGAAGGGATCGCGACCCTTTTAAGATCCGCCTGCATTCCTACGTTGTGCTATTTCTGTTTTTCGCGGCTTGATCCGAGATTGCTACGTTGCTTCGCTATGCAATGCAGCGAATGGATTGTTATTGATCAATGTCGTGAATAAAATCTCGATTGTATAGTGCCAGAAAGATTTTAAACAACACTTTAATTTATTGATATACTTAAAATGTTTTTAAAAGAGTTTATATCAAATTTTTCTAAGGATAAAGTCAGCTTCTTATTAGCTTTTATAATTAAACAGATATAGCAAATAAAAACACATCAATATAACGTAATAAAAATGGAATCATAAAAATAGAATGCAATATTAAATGACGTTCATGCATCGCGTTATATGCTAGTGTACTTGTCACTTTGTCGATAAAATGTGACAATGGTATTCAGGTCCTGCTCGACGAAATTGTTGGTGCTACTCGTGTAAGTTAATCGCAGCGCTGGAAAACTCGCGTTTCGAGGAGAACGAAAAAGTATGCGAGTGTTCCGCTGTTGGAATTAGCGTTCTTCTTGGTTTCAGAGAGCGCTCGCATTTTGTTCGACATTTCGTGACCGAAAAGCCTCTCGCATAAAGAACATTTTTACATCGTCGGAACGTCGCGCAGCTCAATGCGAAACGTTTATGTACGCGTATTAAAAAATTCTTCTCTCGAAATTCTCGGGAATCCAATCTTTTTCCTCCTCGACAGTACGGCGCGCTCGTTACCGGGACGTGCGCAGTCGCGAGACACGGAGGAAGCCGTCGTGGAAATAGAGTGTAAGCCCTCAGAGGAGATTCACGAAGCTGAGAGACAGACACACGCGTGCATATAAACAGTATGAGCAAGCAAGTTGATTTCAGAGCAAAAAAAGAGCGAGCGAGAGGGCAAATTTTATATAGAGGAGGACTAGTGAGAGAAACACAGTAGAGAATGGAATAGGATCTAAAATTAAATCCTCTCAAAATGCTATACATAAAAGATGAATTGTGGTCAATGAATATATAAAAGCATCGGAGATATTACATATGCTAATATATCATTTATCATTTTCTAATTATTAACAGATACTCAAATATATTTTAGTTATTACTCTCTGTCTGTGTAATCACATTTTTATTCTCTCTGTCTAGAATCTGGATCTTTCAACACAAATGTTAAAATCTTTATTTAATAAAAATTGAGCGAAAATAAGGAAAAAGTGGAAATTTGTTTTAAAAATGTATATATAAGCAATAAGGGGACTCCGTCTTCCTTTTTTATTTCGCAGAGAAATTTGAGAGTGAAATTTCGCCTCTGCTAAAAAAAGACAAAAATCCCAGCCTGCAAATGGAGAATTAATATATTTTATTATTGAATAATTAAAGTAAAATATTATTATTATTAACATTTTATCTTCCGATTGAAATTATATAAATGTTAAATCCTAACATTAGCCATAAAATAGAAATGATTTTAAGACCGACAGTGATACTCATCGTTCTTACGTCAAGAAAGGAATGGAGTTCGTAAATTATAGCGAGAAGGATAAAGAGAATAAAAGAGCTTTTGAGCCAGATTTTAAGTATGATTTAGCGCGTGTGAGGAAATAGAAGTGTAAGCAAAATGCGATGTTTTCCCGCATCGCTCATCCGCGTAACTGCCGGCTGATACGCGATACGCTTACTTGACTCGATTCTCTAAAACGTCGTACTAACTCACTCGCGACCGCCCACATTTCGTCGTCCTGGACTTGTTAAACGCCCCAGTGACGCTACAAAGTCGCCGCAGGTGTGGAGGAAGGTGACTTGTTTCATAGAATGCGTATATCAGCCACTTCTGCGGCGCTTTCACAAAACGATCCGCTCAACGGTTGCACGATCGATCGAATCATGTTGTGCCGCGGTAACGTAATTTACCAAAGCACTTAAGTAACTTAGCATCGCGTAGAAGGCCGCTTCGTCTCGACGTGCTCGCAAAACTCCTTTCGCTATTTTCTTTTTATTCTAATATTCAGTGTAAAAAAGAACATGGATAAAATATGACGAAAGTTAGTCTTTTTTTAATTTTCGATTAGAAACACAAGTAGCACTATATTCTCATGAATCTATGCACGATGAATCCGAGTCTATTTGCTTGAAATTAATATTTACTTTGAAGTCATTGAAGTTTGATTGAAAACTTATTGCTATCCTTATTTCTTATTTACTTAACTCTAGAACGTTATTGAAAATTTTATGTACAAGTGAACGAGGTCATTGAGCGCAGTTAAGTTTCAGAAGTCATGAGAAGGTTCAATCTGCCATGCAAAAAGTTAGGATAAAGAAGATAAGCTTTTAAAAATTCACATCATTATACAGAGTGTTGATTCTAAATATTCTAAAAGATTTTAAGGGGTGATTCCTCACACAAATTTAAAACAAAAACTTCTTATAATTATATATTCAAAACAGCTTATTGTTAGTTCCAAAGATACAAAGTGTTATCAAATTGAAAGAAAAATTTCATTTTTTTTTTTAAATTTCGAAAACCACTCGAATTATTTTAATAAAACTTTAAACGTATACAAAGTATATCGGACATATAAAGTTTTCGTCTTGAATTTGTGTATATAAGAAATCATATATACCTTAAAATCTTTTAAAGTATTAATATCTATCCTGAGGGCTGATCGGGGCCAGTTGTCACAGTTTTTGATTAATAATTTTTCGAAAAAAATATGTACGTTATAATATACCTACATCCTTTATATAAAATAATATTACTTTAATAATATTATCCTTTATAAAATAATATTACTCTTGAATTTATCATCGTACAAATAAGGTATATTTAATTTTAAATGAAGCTACGAAAATGTGTGACAGTCCCGTGTTCTGAGTTGGTTATTACACGTTCTAAAATTGGCATAACATTTATTATAGACAATACTTATAAAAAATACAATTTTTATTTTTATTCAGTTCTATATGTTAGAAAATAATAGTTATTATATAGTTATTAATTATATTAATACAAGTAAAATAGTTATTTTAATGAGAAAAATGCATTACACATTAATAAAGTGGTCTATTTTTTTGTACGCAAAATTTATGTATAATACTGTATCGATAGCATTAAGGATTCTTGATTGTATGTACAAATAAAATATCGATCGTATATGCATATCGGTCGAACGCGAAAAGAAATAAAAAAAAACAGAAAATCCGGGAAATTCGCGTGAGAAAGAAAAACGTGCGAGGGAAGGGCTATAGGGAAGGAGGGAGGGAAATGAACGATCCTGTTAGCCGTAGCACGGAAGTCATAAAGAGCCGGCAAATCTTTTCATTATCGCGCCGCGTAAGTGATACGTATATCATACTAAAGGGGCTATTTCGCGGGGCATTATACCCCGAGAGAAACGAGCCCCGATCCGCTCGCTCGCGCTCGCTCGATCCGCCACCGCGCGACGGACGCACTTTTTTCCGCACCGCGCCACGTCGCTGCGTAAGTGCGTGCGGGAATTAAGCCAGGCCATTTCTCTGGTTTTCGTCTACACTCTCGCCTCGTCCTTCTTGCGACTGTGCCATCGCGCAGCATTCCTTATCGTCCTTTATCATCCTCTTCCATTCCCTTACGTTCCCTTCGTTCTCCGGCATTTCTATCGGACATGAGAGAGACAGAGTTCTCTTTACGAGCGTTAACGCAACTTCCGTGCGAGCATGATTCGCGTTTCCTAGCTCTCTACTCTCTACCAGTGAGACACATGCGCACGTCGTCGGTCCGCGTAATCCCGCGACGAGAAAGTTTTATCGTCGTCCTACGGACGAGCTGCTGTTCAACTAATAGGAAGCTTTATGACGGGAAATTAATTCGCGCGCGCCAGTCGGCAATTGCTTGCTGCAAAATTCCGTGGCGTGCCACGGAAATGTTACGGTTTTCTGAATGCTTCTCGCGGCTGCTCATTTATGATACTTAATTAAATGTAGGCTCTTAACTACTTAAAATACACATCTCTCGTACAGAGTCGCCAATTTATTTTCTGTGCAGAAAGAGAGAGAGAGAGAGAGAGAGAGAGAGAGAGAGAGATGTTACACAAAGCATTACACTCATAAATTTGTATCGCCAAGAATTAGAAGTACACATTGAAATAAAAACCTTACGTAAATTACAAGGGACATATAAGCATCAAACATAAGAGAGAAAATGATACTTACTTCGAAATCAGGAATTTTTTCCATTGTGAGGAGAAAAAAGTTTACAGTTACTCATTTGATTTAGACTACTAATATGATCGTACTGGATCATACAGAACTGATTTTTCATGATGACATATGAATAGCTCTACTGCTGTCGATTGTCGTTTATTTAAGAATAGTCGAAATGCTGGCAGTATATTTGTAACGCCAAAGCGAAGTACATATGAAAAGCTTTATATCTCTAAAAGAAAAGTACGTAAATTCAACTTCAATCAAATCGTTATATGTTTCGTGTGTTTCGCACTTCGTGTTAATATATCAAGAAAAATACCTACTGTATAGGAAAAATACCTCTTATTAGGGTGAAACTCGAAATATTATTTTCATTAGAAATGAGAACCTCGAATTTAAAGGTGTTGCACGATACAAGATTAAGATTGTAGCAGATATTAAATCATAACTTTTTTTCTCACAAGAGCTTGATTAATCATCAAGATCAATTATCGAGTTGGCTAACTCAATGTTAATTTTCCATGATTTACGTTTTCCGTGATTTATTATTAAAAATCCGCGAAAAAATAAATAACACTATTTAACAAAAAATGAATTTTATTTTAACATAAGAACGAAGATAATTATCTCCCATAATTTTTTAACGCTGAAAATATGATCCTGTTTACCAAATTGATCTCCCAGATAGCACAACTGATCGATTCGAACACGAATTCACTTTCTCGAGTTCTTTATAAATTAGCGTAATCTGTTCGAAATGAAATAAAAAAGAATTTAAAATATACATGAATATATTTATATGCATATTGTATGTAAAATAATAATATATTGAAGAAATATATTAATGAAAAATGTTAATGTACGAACAAAATAAATTAATCCTGTAAAATAATAAGGTACTTAAAATTTTCTGACTGATCATATGTTCATATTTATAATGATAAAAAATAATGAATCAAATATTACAAATTCCCTATGTATGGAAGTTTTGATCGGTTTTTAAGACGATTTCATATCTCTAATAACGTGGTGATAGGCACACTAAACCTAACTTCGCTATCCCATTAATGTTACGTTCGCTATGCAAATTTTACTCGTCGGATACAACGTGTCATTTCAGCAGAATTTAATTAAATTTTAAGAACGCCTCCCCCCCCCCCAGTATCACTCATAAACACTATACTTGGTATTGCGCGTGTATGAACCACGCCGAAAAAAAAAGAACGCACAAGTTTTCCTGCTTGTTGCAGATTAACATGCAGATCAAATGTTCATACGGTAGATTTTTGCGGCCTTTAAATATTCATCGGCGACCGTTAGAGCCAGTAAAACGATAACGATCCGGGTTAACGCAGCGCGAGCCTAAGTCACCCCCTTCTGAGCCCCTTCTCTTTTACGATTTGAAATTACGATCGCGCACAACCCTCACGTGTTTACGGTCGTTAACGTCGCGACGCTGCCGCGCCGCGTTAAAACTGCCCTAACTCGAACTCATCACGATGAGTGAATCGATCACGCGGGGCGATGCGATGCTGCGTACCGTTAATCTTTACAGATTGTCCCAGGAGCCTCGATCAAGCATTTGTCGTAAGCAGATTACGGATAACCCGTCGCGAATATTTTACGTCGGATCCGGACGCGCAATTTTGCAATTTATTCGTCGGCAAAGCTTTGCGCATTCTCATTGAAAGTGACAGACCCACGACACGAGCTACCAAAATATCGTCGGAGCGCCATGGAAAATTTGATAATTAAAACCGATGTCACAGTGTCTATAATTACTATATTTTATATAGCACCGAATAAATCGAATGAACCGGCGGAATCAATTTCGTTGCAGTTGTAATTAATGGCGAGTGCGATTTATTTGTACGTACACGGGCTCCGGTTTGTCTCCCAGTGTTTTATTACAATTTTCAGCCGCGTCTGATTCAACATCATCGATCTTATTAAATTATAATTTACAATCACACACGTAAGTCACTATTCTTCAATAATGCCTCGACAAATGAAACACGTTCGTACGTGCAATAACATTGAAATTATTAGTCGCGATGTAACTTTCGCTTTTATCATTTTCTATGCCATTCGTGGAAATATGAAAGAAGTAAAACCGATATTTATACTTAAAATGTAACAATTATACGGATTCTCAATCTACAAACAATCCAATAAAACCAAAGAATTCATTCTCCAATGAGAATACATGTATATAGTGCGTGCAGTTATATAAGCGCAAGTTATGTGTGATGTCAAATTTATTCTTTTTACTTTATGAAAAAGAAAATGTTATCTTTATTTTAGTTTGTTTGTGATCAGTCACAAACAAATTGGAATAAAGATGACATCTTCTTTTTCACAAAGTAAAAAAAATTTATGAGAGTATAGCGCGATTATATACAAGCACATAAATCGTTCTTGTATATATAACAGCGCTGTACTCTTATTAACCTTGAATTCTTTGATTCTATTGTATTTTTTCGATAATTTTAAAAATATCATTCATTTAAAAAAATCTCGACATCTTAGAAACTAATTATAATACATAGTTTACCACTAACTTTTGAGACGAGGAATATTACGGGGAATAATATCGATAATTCGTAAGATAATGAACTGCGAGAATGAAACCGTAACTGCTCTCGATAATTGTGCGGCTCTTTGTTAGACGTACCTATTTAATGACGCATCAAGAACAATGCGAGACAACGACGGTCATCCGCGATGAATCATAACGATAAAAGACCTCGGAATTCGCGCTATTAGATTAAGAGACGGACTCGCGCGTTTTGCGTTTTCGCCGCAAAATTGGGCTTTGTCTCTTCAGCGAGGTATGTTTTCAGAGGAAAAGCCTAATGCCAGCATTCTCAAGCGAACTACGCGTGAAATTGTTCTCATCACAGGATACCAGTACTCTTGCACGCTGGCAGAGTCCGCGATGAGACGTTACGATGAGACAGGTTTAATGTTTATCACACGATTGGTTTAACGAAGAGAGGACAGGAACTGTTAGCTGCGACTGCTTTAATGCCTCTTCTCAAATGTTAATAGCAAACTATTGTAATCAGTTTCTATGAAAAATTAAAATTTTTTTTAATGAATGACGTTTAGAATAATAAATGTATTTTATTACATAGAAATTAAATCTTGCAAAATACATACGTATATTAAATTCTTGTAATAAATTTAACACAATTTCGTGCATATCAATAGTAAAAACGAAAATAAATTTTGTCCTAGCAATATAACTCAAATTGCGTATAATTTGATAATAAGAATTTCACAATGTATGTGATAATTATAATTAATATATGAAAAGTAAAAAAACGCATATTTAAAATATTATATAATATAATATAAATATAATATAATATTAAAATTATATAATTTTGGATTAATGAAGTACATTATTTGTTTCATAAACAAGATATTGTAGTATAAAATCGCGTGGTAAAAAGGAAGAATTCTGAAACAGATATGCCGAAATTTACGCAATGGTACGAAAATCCTGACGACATTGTCGAAATTGGCGACGTCAATCACGTGCGATTCATATACGAGCTTTTAATACAACGTGGTCGGTGAAATTGGACGGAGATCTCGTGATGGAATACCGTCTTATTTCCGACGACAGTGGCGACTCAGGCTTTGCCGGCCCTGTAGGGCGCGTGTTTGATCCTGGGTAAGTTCGTGAGTTGATTTTTCCTCTCGCCATCACCATCGTCCTCTTCCTGCTCCCCCCCCCCCC
>NW_017296901.1:755268-836946 GCF_001594075.2 Trachymyrmex cornetzi
TTCGTAACCTCATGCAAAACGACCTCGGCCTCCTCTCATACTCGGGAACATTTCTCCTACACACTTTCGAATCTTCGATCCTTGGTAACGGCAATCGGTCGAAAATTTCCATCTCTTTACGCGAGCTTCTGCTCCCTTTTTCAGAGTAACCGCATATGTCCTCGTAAGTATCTGTTGCTTTGCAAAGTTACGTTGCAAAGTTATACGTTGCTTGAAAGTGGTTATTTTAACATTCAATTTTTCGTGATCTCTTCATCATGCAAACACTTGTAAGTCTCTATTGTTTTATTTTCTTCTCATAAAAAGATTTTTATTTATTCATGAACTATAGCTATATAATCCACTATGTGCGTTTTTATATCGACGCAAATTTCTTATTACAAATTTTTTTAATTCTATAGTTCAATTTTTCTAGTCTTTTCCTATATTCTATTGATAATTACATAGTAATAAACATCCTGTATTTGTGTATTTGTAAAAAACTGATCCTTGTTAAAATTTACTTGTGGAATTTTTTACATACTTGAGTATCAATTTAACATAACGTTGTATTATTTGAATATTTTGTATTAAATTAGTATTCAATATTTCTTAATGTTCTAATGTAAAATTCAGTTTTATCTGTCAAATCATGTTAATTGTAATAATGCTATTGATTATGATACCGTGTACCTAACGCGGATGTTCTCAATGATCTATTTCATTTCGCGTCCCCATTTCATTTTCTTCTTCTTTATTCCGGCGGCGATTATACGTCAAATTTCCCGAGCGAATAGAGTAATCGGGGCGATCTCATCCGCACAAAGGCCCATAAATTTGTTATTCACAGGAGCGTGCGTCTTAACATCAGCCGGTAATTAACTGAGCGAAGATCCGAGTGTTTATATTTCATTTCTCGTAGAAAATTTACGCGATCCGCTCATTTTGTTCAAGAATAGTTGAAGTAACAAAGTGGCAGATATCGGTGGCATACGTTACTGTTGCGCGCGGTATATTTATACGGTTCATAAATCATTGCGATAACGGGCGCGTTAACAAACGCGTGGGTCGAGCTGAACGGAATACTCAATGACACGGAAGTTCCCGAATTACAGTCGGCCGCCTCATGCCGTTTTATACAGCGACTTCCGTACTAAGTAAAAGGTGCGAGGGGAACACAAACCCAGAAGGATCAAATGTAATCCCGGCTCGTCAGGTCATGGCAGTTCTAAGTCGTGGCCACTGCTATCTATCCGATTCAGGACCCGGAGTTACGTCCCTCGAGGACACAATTCGTTGGGGACAGTTAAAAAATTATGGGATTAGAAGACTGAATCCTCATCGGCGCTAACAACACATCGTAAACACATTTATAGTATAAGGTTAAACAAGTCGTACATTAATTCCTGATTTGTCCTGTCGTTAAATCGGAAATAAAACGGAATAACATATTCCGGTATATCATTGAATTCACTTTACATTATTCATTTACAAATTTTGCAGCTATCGTTTTTGACATTCCTTTGTGATTAATTGTTTATTCATATCAACCAGTTGTTTTTCTCACCATTGAGAGCAAATAAATGTATTCTATAATATAATGATATAATAATATTACAATAATTCTATACAAAGGAGAAGATAATAGATTGAACAAACAATTCAATATATTGATTTGAAACAAAAGTTGTACATATTAAAAATTTCAAAATTCAAGCAGCTTAACATCGTAATAAATGAAATTTAAATTTAACAAAAGAATTGTGAACCTTAAAACCTCTATTTTCAGAATGTCTATATCTTTCCCATATGTTTGGTAATTTTTATATATAGAAAACTGTAACTATATATATAAACAAAATGAAAACTTTTCTTTTCCCTTTACAGGCTTGTCACGTGCCTAAAAAAACTTGCCAAAACTTTTTGACTTTCTAACATGAAAGCTAAATTATTTTCTTCAAAATTGTTTTTAAAAAATTTTCCTAAAATCTTTTGTTGCTGAGTTATCGTAAATTAAATAAAAGGAGCATTTTGATTTTGATTGCTCATAACTTTATTAAAAATCATCATAAAATAATTTAGAAAACAGATTCTTAAAGCTAAAACTATTCTAATGAATGGTACATATAATTACTAATTAAAAAAATATGTAGACGTGATACAAACGAAGTAATGCTTTTCTTCCAACTCAATAAATGATAATTTTACACAGTAAACAAAATCTGGTCTCTTATAGCGGCAAATTCGATCCTCTACACAGTTACACCAAATGAAAGCCAAGCACGTACAATATCACACTCGGAAATGAGTTCCTCGCATTCCACCAACGCGTTATTTCCATAGTACTCCAACAGCTCGATGGACCCGGCTAACTGCGGCCGGGAGCACGCGAAGAGAAAAAACAACGTGAGTGATTGCGCAAGTCGAATGTGCGAAAAGGATCACCGCGAATCGGCATCGTAACAGCACCGAGATCGTTGTCCAGGATCGACTATGTTCAGGATGTCCGTATGCCAGCGAATTCTACCGGGATATACAAGGTGTCCAATTCCAGCCGTGGTGACTGTGATTGATTTCCCGGCGGATTTAGAACCTATGTCCGTTGAGCGAAAATTTAGAAAGAGAGAAAGAGAGAAACATTCATCAATGTTCTAACACAAAACTTTCGAAAAACACAAATAAGATCAGTTAATTAGAACTAATGCACGATAAAAATCAGCTCTTATCACAAACAAATACATAAAATAGTAAAACTTTTACGGAATTTAAGGTTCAACGATAAGATAAATGACA
Organism: Trachymyrmex cornetzi; assembly: GCF_001594075.2. Classification (NCBI taxonomy): domain Eukaryota; kingdom Metazoa; phylum Arthropoda; class Insecta; order Hymenoptera; family Formicidae; genus Trachymyrmex; species Trachymyrmex cornetzi. The sequence continues at coordinate 758,041 of NW_017296901.1, forward strand.
CTACAAATTCAAGTGTGTAAAAAATGACTTCAATATAAGTGTATGATTAGTTTTCTGTGTAAAAAAAAAATAACATTTTATGCTGCATACAAATATGGATTTGTACATTTAAACGTGTAATATAGCAATAACAATTAATACAGACTCTTCGAGAATAAAAAATAAAAATATAATATAGCGTAATGTAGAGTCATTTTTTCACGGGAAATTAAATACACATATATTGAAGTCACTTTTGACACACTTGGATTTGCAGTTTGATCTTATTATAATTTTAAGCAGATATTTCACACAAGAATATTATTTGCATACATAAGATAAAAATATTTTGTAGAAATAAAAAAAAATTGTAATTAATACTGAAATTCTCGCCAAATTAATTTTGAAAAGATCATTCGATTTTCATTCAAATTGATGAATTTATGCCAGAACACGGTATATCTCATGACATAACACATGACATACGCATGAAAGTCCTGATTTTTTTAAGATCCCTCGACCGTGTTCGAGTTGCATGCACGTCGAGTAACGTGAACCGCAAGTTGGCTGCGGAATCGAAGACATAGCTTATACCCAAAAGAGAGCCATAAATTCTGACATCGGTTCTTTCCATAGCACGCCATGAATCAGGATTTTTAGATCGGCTATGTTCGATCTACAACCAGGGTACGTCCACGCTAGAACAGTGTGGGTATCATTCGTGATGCATATCCGTTGAAACGTTCGTTTTTCCGAACTACATCGAAGCTTTAGCAGCAGCATATGACGTACATTAATTTCTATCATTTTTTCAACCGTTTTTTCTCAAGCAATCCTCGCAACGAATTATTCTTCGCATCAGGAAAGTCCGTTTGGGGGAATACCGCGACGAAAGTTACGGCAATCTGTTGTTAACAGGTTGTCAAGCAGCCAAGAGTTTATTAATAGACCTCCTGATGTGTAAAGCGTGAAGAAGCGACGACAAGTTGTCTGGTGATAATGAATCAACTGACAAGATTCTCTTTAAAAAAATGTTATGCCACATTCATCAACTGTAAAGAAAATTAATAGAATTAACATGTTTGAAATATTCATTAATTTTTTCTATCGTGAAATTATAAATGTGTTAACAAAAGCGTAATAAAAATAATTTAAATAATACATTACTTTTATAAATTAATTAGAATACATGATAATTATTTAACATTTAAACATTACAAAAAAGGGACAAAAATATGCTTATGTACGAAATGGGATCGCGCCATCCTGCATAAAACTGAAATCTTTAAGTAATTCTCGTTTCTTATATTGAGAAATAATTTAGTGACTCTTCATGAAGTAATTCTTCATTTAGTTTTGTGTCAATTTCGATGCGCAAATATATTTTTACCCCCCCCCCCATCCTTTTCCTAAATGCTTCAATTGTTAAATAATTAAATATCTTTTTCATATATATGTTAATAAAATTAACAAGTTTTTTCTGCAAAATGGCGTTTGATTAATTTTGTTCGGTTTACTTGTTGTGAAGTAATAACCATTTAGTTTTAACTCATTCCCATTGGTCACCCTGTAATAATCACTTAATATAATTTTACTTTTGATACATATTGTTAAATCTATACTCAATATATCGTTATTTTATATTAAAACAATGAAGTTAAACAGTTCAAATTAATTAAAAAAAAAATAAAATAAAAAAGCGCCTGTGTTCACTCATCGATGACCGGACGTAGATTTTTCGTTTCAGTGCTTTTTTGTGTATCGACGTGTCCCATACGCATTTAGTTATATACTATTTGCATCTTGCAACTTGTCCCTATGCTCAACTCTATATGTATGTATATATGTATATATACACTCTGTATATATATAGAGTTGAGAGAGAGAGAGAGTCCTGCTCTATTTTATTAAATAAATTTAACTATAATTACGAATGATCTAAGACTCTGATTGACTCTCCATTTCAAAAAATCAAAAGGTGAGCGTCTTACAGATTTTGTTTTATCAAAGATAATGATTCCAAATTTCCGAATTATTTTTCATTCTATGAAAAGATTCCTACGCGTGCACAAATAGTTAGCTGATTCGTGAGATCGCCATATCATTCCAACCCCAGGAAACGAGGCGCACGGGGCCGGTAATCGTTCGTCGTTAGAGGGTACGCACAATGCGTGCCAGGACGCGATTCCACGATACCACCCCCATTGTCTATCGGAACCACCCTTCGCTCTCCTACAAGCCTCGTCCGTGACGACTGACTGCGGTTTAACCTCGGCGGTTTAGCACGCTCAAGCGAACCCGTTGTCGACCCCTCGATGTCGTCTCACTCTCGCTCTCTTTCAGTACTGCTGCGAATCGCTTCTAATATACAGGGTGTATCAAAAACTGCGAGCGCAGAAATTTAGCGAGAAATCTAAAGTACATATTTTTCCAGGGAAGAATTCTATAAAAATCTAACTAAAAGATTGCTCACATTATATGTGAAAGTAAATTTTTTAAATTACTAATAACAATATAATAATAATATTAATAGATAAATTTGAAGATAAAAAGTCTTAGTTTCAACATATATAATGAATATATACATACTTATTGTCAAAAATTAAAACGTTATAAAATAAAGATGGCGAGTGAGATACACTTAGGTACGTATTCGTTCCAAAGAAAGATTAACTTCAAATTACCCAAAGAAGTCAAAAAGAAATGTATGATTTCTGATAAAACTTATGCAAAATTAAAACGGCTCCAAAACCAATTAAAACCAAGAGAGATCTAACTAATAATATAAAAAAAAAATAAAGAAAAAATTTTAAGAGATTGTCGAATGTAAAAATTATATTGTTCATTCCTATGAAAATATCGAAAGCTAATCTTCTTCTGTCTTTAATATTCTTAGAACCGTGCCGTGAAATGTACACGTGCTCAAATTTCGCGAAGAAATAAGGACATCAGATTCGTAAGCCATCCCCGTATGGACGAATAATTAGAGGATAATAGCAGTAAACCGACAGACATTCACCCGGTTGGCTCAGGGAATACGAATGTAAATTAGATACAATTCCAAGATGTCTCACTAGAAATGCTATCTATATCTTCAATGTACTAGTTCTGAAGATAACGACAGATTATCAGACACGATGGAGTGAAATAATTTCAAAGTGAAACAGCTCTTCAAGAAAGTTTTCTTAAATCTTTAAATCATTGCGAAGTAATTGCGTCAGTATTCACACGTTAATTAAATACATAACTATACGTATGAGTAAAAATTATGAAATAAAATTAATAAATAGTTATTTACAAGTTGAAAGAAGTATAGATCAAAAATTTTGTACAGATCAATTTAAATTCCGGGTTTTAAGCTTAAACTTTGCGTTGATTATCCAGACAATAGAAAATTGAGACATAAATCGTCTTTGAGACGTTTTTTTAAGATGTTAAAGACGTTTCAATTTTGGACACTTTGTGTTATCTGGGTTAGTAATTATTCAAACTAGTATAAAAAATATTTTGCTATATATTTTCAGTATTATTTAATAGCGCTGCTATATAACATCCTATCTTAAAAATATTTGATAAATTATATGGTTCAAAATACATTTTGACGATTTAATATAAAAAGCAACCTGAAGACTCATTAAGCAGATATATTCTTAAAGTATTTAATATATGTATATATGTTTCTAGCATTTTTAATACCTATACTATGGAACTCTGCAAAGAACAAAGAGATTAAAAATAAAATCCTGCTATATAGTCGCCACATGCAAAATTGCCGAATGTAAATCTGTTCGTGACCTGGTGTCGTTCGTGTTACAAAAAGTACACGAGAGAACCTTTGAACCAGATGAAACATTCAAGAAAAAAAAAAACAGAAATATGTGGCACGCTCGTATTGTTCGCGTGTAAGTTCTGTAGAAAATGCCAGCGACAAGATATAACTCACGAATAATAGGCTTTTATGACGTGTTCACTGATGTAAATCCACAAAACTTCATGATATTTCAAAAAGCGAAAGACAGCAAGAAATTATCTCAAGATTTCATATCAAATACGTCTGTTATACTCGCATTAAAAGCAACTTAAAAGAAAACATTCATAATATAAAAAAAAAATATATACATATATATTAGGTGTTAAACTTAATTCCTGCCGTTTTTCATCTTCAAAATTGATTTGTTTCGAAGGGAAGATGAATAAATACCTTAATTAGAGTAATTTCCTCCATTTTTTACTTTATTATTAATTAATAATACTTTATTAATAATACTTTGATTAAGGTATTTCCCTTCGAAACAAATCAATTTTGGAAACGAAAAATGGCAGGAATTAAGTTTAACACCTAATATATATACTATTTAAAAAAATAAAATTTAATATATTAAAAATTATTGACAAACGGAAAAATTTAGAATTAAAGAATATTACATTCAGAATTTTATAGAATATTAGACATAATTAAATCAAAAGAAGTTAAATATATTTCTCCAGAGAGAGAGTGAGGAGAATATTTTCTTTTTTCTACATTTTACGTGAGAAAACTTTGTCCGCTTTTAGGAGAACATGCTTTAGTATTCCAAATGAAAAAAATGTAATTGAAAGTATCCGCCGAAGACTTTTTGCACGCAAAGATTCCCGGAAGTGCAATATGCTATCTCTTTTCTGGAGATATACAAGCTTTTCCGCTAACTTCTTTTTCTTCTTTACAGGAGGCGACGTCGTCTAACCGATTACGTATTCATTCCATTCCATCCGTTTCATATTCTCGCCAACGAATGACGCTTTCTCGCGCGCGTTTAATATTTCAGCTGGGCTGCCGACGAGATTTGCGCAGCGGAATACTGACTTTAATTACGAATGTTTTAATTAGGAATTTAACTGCGGCGATGCAATGGAATCAGAGTTAATGATTGATGGGGGTCTTTTAATGTTGTTATAAAAATGTAATAAAAAAAAAATAATTCGAGATTTTTCATCCTTACATATTTCATACTTAATATTAATTAGACATTTATTATTCAAGTTTTTGCATGTAAAGATTATAAAATTAATTAAAATTCCTAAAAAAAACTCTTTAAAAAAGAAAAAATATACGCCAATTTTCGTTTAATAAGCGTCCAATCAATTTGAGCGTTTTACATAACTATTTTAATAACCCAACAAAATTATTTTCAGATTTGTATCTGGTTAACTTTTTAGATACCTCAGCAAAACTGTTCTTTTCGTATGGAAAAGCGATTTTGCCGAGTCCAGAGAACAAGCAGGTAAAGCAGATTTACAGCAAATATGCGCTTTCTGACGTATACATACCTTATGATTTATCACAATCTTCAGCCTCCGATAATGTCCTTTGCTATCAAGAGAAATTCAAGAAGAAAGAGGAACAAAGCATCTTTATAGATACGATAAAATTGACTTGTTTCACGTCCCTCCGCCAACATATTCGACCGGTTTCTTCCCCACCTTCCTCCGATAAATTCTCCTTACGGGCGAACCAATGAACATATCAGAATACCCAACAATATCACGTTCCCCTTCTGTTGTTTTACATGCTTCGAGCTGTTTCGAGGATAGAGGAGAATCTGAAGGCGCGTGTTTCCCTTGCATATCGCATGCATCGGGCAAATAAGATCCTCGTGGGCAAGAAAGACGCTAAGGGATGACAATATACCGATCGAATCTCGCGGCAAATCACATATGAACACACGCCGAATATAAATGCGACTATCAGAAATGTTTTCGCGATCAGGCGCTCGAGCTCAGACTGTAAATGATCGCGCAAGCGGTTAGGGTTGTGGTTAACACCTTTGAGGGTGCTATCCGAAGAGACGGAAAGTTTACCGAAGCGGTGAACTGGTTCGTTTCGATGGTGAGTATTGCAAAAGTTTAAAACACCCCTCGACGGCCTCGACATTTGTCGAGACAGGGAGAAGTAACGGATGGCCGAAGTCCGCCGCGTAAATCGAAAGTGCATTTTCACGCCGACGACTATAACATCGACATTGAGAGATGCGGTGCAACAATAACTTCACAATTTCTAAAACTTTATCTTTCGAATTTATATTTATGTTCTCGAGTTCTTAAGATAGTGAATTAAATTGCAGTTTACGTCGTAGTTCGTGATTTCGAACATTGTAATATAATTCCAGCGTAAACTAAATTTGAAATTTAATATTACTCGACAATTAAATTCGAATAAAGCATGTAAAAAATATTTAAGGATATTTTGGCTGTACAATATTAGTAAGTATTAGTGTATTAGCCAAAAAAATGAGCAAACAAATTTAATTTAATTCCTAATGCTACTACCGCATCAAATTTGTAAATAAGTATTACAAAACGTGATTTTATAAAGCAAGAAAAAAATTAAATAACTTTTAAACCAATAAGAGAATTGTACTCAAATACCTACTTAGACATAATAGTCTATACAATTTGTATGTTTTTGATAATTTTTGAGATGACACATACATTAAATACTTTTTAATTAATATCTAGTAATACTTAGCAATGCCATAAATGTTGTAATTGATATTATAAGTCCATAAATGAAATTTTATCAATAAATAATACATTGTGCAGAGAAACTAGTCTTGTCGGAAACTGATCTGCAAAATCATGTGTTTTTTTTTACATTCTTAAAAATACGCTGACACTTTGACATGGAACGTTATATTTTGCGAAAACCGGAATGGCGCGTATTATTAAAGCGACTTTTCGATGTCTCCACAACTGACTCTTGAATAACTCGCGTTGTACACTTTCGGAAGTTACTCGGAGAGTTTCACGAAACAGCCCAAGGCAAAACATGTGCCTTGTGCAGCCATGCAGTTATGCAGCTTACATGAGCGACAGAACGAGCAGCTCTCGTCGAAATTGTAACTGCGCTTAACGATCGCGGTCTGACATTTTCAGTTAAACCGCACAGAATATCGCGCCGTTTAAATTAATAGCAGGAAGCGGATTGGAGCCTGCCTTCCGCACACATTAGAGCGTTGTTTTAACCACCTCCGCCACTTATTGCTAGCTGAACGATTCACTTAACACGCGCTGAACTTCATTATAGTACTAGAAAATAATTTTGAAAGAGTAAACAATTATCTATTACTCTTAAGCAAACGTTTCATTAAAGAAAAATAATACAAAAAATTAAGAAAAATACAATAATAAATTAAATTAATAAATCGTTTATGTGAATAACACAAATAAACAGCGGAACGTTAAATACAGTTAAAGCAGGATCTTGATGTCTAATAATTTTCTGTGTGAATTATTATATTTTTCAAGCTGCACGCTAAATTCTGAAGTGATATTTTTCGCAATAAATGCTTTTCAATGTGGTATCTTTATAATAAGATATTTATTAGCATTATTATTATTATTTAATTGGTAATTAATTTAATTTGTAATATTCGGCGCATGAAAAATTTTATTGCGAAAAATATCACCTCAGCGTCCTCAGCTAGTCGAACTTGGAGCGCAGTTTGAAAAATTAAAAAATGTATTTAATAATTCACACACAGAAATATTGTTAGGCATGAAGATCTAACCTCATATTTCGCGTTCTTTATTTATTTATGTTAAAAATCAAATTAAGTAACGCTGTAGCATCACGATGCCAAGGACATAAAAATATTATAAAACTAGCTATCTAACCGCGTGACATGTGAACGTTATTGCGTACATGTCACTACCAAGTTCGCGGCGCTAGCTTCATGCAGAGTTTTTACATGAACAAACTTTCGATTAAAATTACTTAGAAACTAAAATCACAATAAAAAATTCAACATTTTTATTATATAATGCTAGTGCATGGACAGTTTTCTTTTAGAATTTATCTTGAAAATCGTGATAAACGTGGGGCAACTACGTGATGATGTTTCAAAGAATTTTATGTAATTCTCGCTGATACGTTAATATTTTTACAACAAAGTATAAAATAAGTTTAATTTATTTTACCGAAAAATGTAGCACATTTTTTGTCAGTGTATCTAAGAATTAAAAATTCTCTTTTTAAACCTTTTGAATTAAAAATTTTTTGCAAGAGATGGTGAACTGTAACAGAATTTAAAATGAGACCAACATTAGTACAACAGAGGTCTACATAAATTACCACCTTTCCCTTTCCTAATACTAATTGTAAGCTTTCGTGCTAACTAGTAATTTCTCAGGATATTTTGTAAAATAAAGCGTGTACAATATCACTTATAAAATTGGGAGAAGATGCCGACTTTACGATCCAATTAATATCGTTAGTTGATACTGCAATCATAAATCAACGTTATGCCACCGCAAAGTGACGTATTTCTATCCCAACTATTACTCGTTATTCTCCTTAGCATGACTAGCCTAATTAGCACCCTGATCAATACGTTCGCGCGTAATGGACTGAATTCGACAAAGTGATATCTCATTCTCGTCTCCGTCGACCTGCCGGCAGTGGAGGAAGGGGATCGCCAATGTAATCCCCCAAATATGAATATAATTTGCTCGGTGCAGAGGGTGAGTACGGTCCGCCGAAGAAGGTCTGCATGCGGAAAGCCACGAGAACCTCATAGCTGGATCAACCGCCGTCATAATTGTGTTGCTTTCGCTGACAAGCTGCCACCGATAATGAATATCACAAAATGATCCCATCCATCGTTCTTTACTGCCGGATAAGAGAAATCGAGAGAAATATATTTGGAATTTTTCATACAGCTAGACACCTGATACTCGTCTCTCGCGAACCTAACAGCCAATCGATCATTACATTATAGATCTACAAATTTGCTTAATGAAATTTATAACGCTTCCAATTTATATTTGATTTGATTTCTATGTTTAAAATAAAAATAACATTACTAAATATAGCATTCTCAATTTGTTCAATTAATACTTAAATATTGTATATAAGGTTTCAATTGCTTTTAATCCCAAGATCCAATAGAGTCATATAAAATATGCCATAAAAATTAAAAGAATTTTCTTTTATTTCTCAAATGGAGGGATTATCGATTAAATCTTTATATTTCTCTCAACTGGAAAATGTATTAATTTCTCATAATCAAAACGTATCATCAAGTAATGCAATATTTAAAGTAAGAACATTCAAAGTAATTTTCTCGAGAAACTATCTCATTATCAGGATCGACGAAGATTCCAATATTGCGAGTAATTCGAGGCGGCTTAGCACGAATTATATCTATATCTTCCCGTTTTAAAAGGGTCTACAAATTTTGTGAATCGTATATTGCTTTTTTTTATTGTCTATGTTCATAGGTCCTCTAAATCGTGGAGAAATCGCGGTATCGGCGATTACGCGCCTAATGGCCTCGAATAGTTTAGATATTTTTGGCGGTAACCGACGGCGCGCGATGTGCCTCCGTCTGTCTCTGCCGACATTCGCAAATGAATAGAGGCGAGCAAGGAAATCTCCTGGGTTCTCTCTCCTCCTCCGCATTCCTGATGCACCCCTCGAGAATGCTATTTTCTCGGAAACCGAAAGGAAGAATCAGAACAAACCTTACGATCGCGTATTGTATGCTCAATCTATCTCACTCTATTCCCTCGCGTATATCCGTGTCAAGACTCGCATGCATTATCACCGGACAAAGCTATAGGTACATCGCGCAGTGCTTTTGAATGTTCTTTTAAATGGAAAGAGATCATCAATGCGCTGGTTCTGCGATGCTGGATATGCAAATTGCTTGCTTAGAAAAAAGAAAAAATGATTTTTTTTTCGCGAAAATCTCATGTTCTTATTTTTATTAGAAAATTATTGAAAATACATATATATTTTCGTTGTCATCACGTATATTTGTAGAAATTGATAATAATGATAATAAGCATTAACAACGGAGATTTAATAACTGTTATTATAAATATTGTTATTATTAATAAACTATTATTATCAATAAACAATTATAAAAGTATAGTAAAGCGATTATAAAAGCGATAATATAAAGGAAACACAATGAAAATAAAGAGAAATATTTTAAAAAATATGTTTAAAATGGGTAATTTAAAACCGAATTTTTCAAAAATATAAAGTGGAAAACAAACTAGTGCATATGTGGCGAAATGTTGATTAACCGTTCGATAAACATAACCACTTTTTTTTATTAATGGGCAGTTTGATAGACGTTTCACGATTGCACAGATTAAAAGTACATGTATTTTAAAAATATGAACATTAACGTCGTTCAAAAATGACGCGCAGCCAATTAAAAGAATTTCCAACAGTGGAACGTCACAGTTAAATCGTTTTAATTGTTTTTCAAAATGCAAATATCGCGACGGAAATATAGGATAAACATGTATATTCAATTCGTCATATTTAAACGTAATATATGGTGGAAAATAGCCATATTTGTCATAAAGCTATCCACGAAATGATGTGATCGTGGTGACAAAAAAAGCACTAGAGAACGATCCACTTCTTGCTTTAATTGTCAGATAGCGACGGTTCTTTATTTGACATCTGAATGAATATCTCTTCTGAACTAAATATCAATTGCGTCTCTAACGTTTTGCGAATGTTCTCCTTTCAGAGTGTCTTAATTAATTACATCCGCTTTCTACTTCGACCGCCAATTACTATATATATTAAATATCTCACTACCAGTCTCTAATTAATTTATATCGCTTGTATCGTTAAAAGCTTCTATTTTTTATTGGTTCATAATTATTTTATTAATTATAATCACACTTTTCTCTCAGTGTATTATAGAATCGATATATTTGTATTTTTATATTTATATATGAATATTACTAATTGCAAAACATTTTTGATCAAGAATGTTTTCAAAAATGGCATCTTTCTTCTTTATTTGTGTTTAAACACTTCTCGGTCTATTTCACTTGATATTATATACCTACATTTCTTCCGTTTACTGTATTATTTCTCATGCGCTGAGTGAATAGATGCAGCTGACGTTTCGCTTCAAGAATTGCTCGATTTCGAGTTCGATCGAAATCTCGGAACAATCCACATAAACGGAATTTCGAGAACTCACGCGGCGAACTCTCATCCCGACGATTAGTCTCGTCCCAACGATATCTGTTCCTCGAACGAACCGTGGAACATAGCACCCCCAATTCTCTCGGTCGTCTCCCGATGTGATTTCGTTTCCCGTCTTCGCCTCATCACCGGCTATACCCACATCCCTCACGCGTTGCGACAAGGAGCGCGGAAGAGAAGACGAGGCAGAGCATTGCGAATCACGAGAGCCACGAAATTGCCTCTTCGGCGGCAAGTCAGAGGCAGACTAGGCCGATGCTCAAAAAGCCATTATCCGCGCATTATCGTCTTTAATTCGTTTTCGCGGCGGATTATATCCCAGGGATTAGTACGTCCGCCGATCCGTTCGTTTTTTTTTTTCCTTTCTCGCAGAATCGTCGGACGGCTCTGATCTTTCGATCTCTCGTTTCTCCCCCTGGTCCGGGAAAATTTCTTCAGCGCGCGCCAATTACGAAAACGTCGGCAACCGTCGGATCGGCAGATACAATCCTCCTTGGCGATCGATGCTTGACTTACGTTTTAATTGCTTGTCGGTCAAGTCCAGCAAGAGAGAGAAAAACGGTTTTGCAATTATATTTATAAATAATTATCCAATATGTACAGAAAGATATTTGCTGAAATATATATATGTTAAAATCTATTGCATTAATATATTAAAATTGCATTAATATAACTTTTCTGGAAACTCTATACCTTTTAATATAATATATAAAATTTTAATATAAAGTTAACATATAAAACCAATTAACAATAAAATATTTATTTTATTTTATAATTAACAAAGTAATTATTTATAAAGTAGGTAAATCCGAAATCAAATTTAATAAACAATAATGTAATAAACAAGAAATATTTTAAAATTATAAAACGAGAGAAAACAGAATGCTATCGCCATCTTCGAAGCATTGGTACAAATTCTCTGAAAGTCTGATGCATATACTGCAGATAATACAGGAATCTGTGTAGTAGCATCGATTCATATACCGAGTGACATGATATCAAGTTTATTGTTAAGCTTTATTGTTAGATATCATCCGATATCCTCAAATATCAAAATGTTATTCAATTGATTCGGGATTCGAAATTACAAAACATTTATTACTTGGGACACTATTTATAAAAAAGTGACGACATAATAGTTCAAAGAGAAATAGCGGTGATCGTGTACAAAAATAGAGCTACGAAATTAGCTTTGTTTACAAAATAGTATTTATAGTTACAAAATTAATAGAAAAGTAAAGTATTGTAGAATGCATACAAATATACGTATCTACACACATAACTTCTTCCGTATATAGGCTGCTTAGTACTAAAACATCTATGGTACATGTAATATAAACTATAGATTAACACTACAGTCGATTTATAGAATTTGATATAAAAATCTTGAAAAAGAGGCTACGCTTAGGATGCTATATTAATATTAATAAAATGCCATACTATTGTTTTTCCTTTGCATAGTTCGAAATGTATATGGCCAAATAAAATATTAAATTCATAATCACTAGAATTCGCTACCTAATAGCGGAAATATTAAAAGAGGCCATTACTACACTGGCAATAATACAACTTTTGTCTCTGATATTTATAAACGTGTACCTATATGAATAAAATAAACCATTTGATTGTGCACAGTTGCAGTTATCAATAATTCTTATTAAAAGATTCACCAATTATTTCAATAGTCTTTTGCTAAAATTATAGTCGTATTTATTGTATTTTATGCTATTGTAATTCACTCACGGCATTAATAATCAAAGGGATATTTTTATGTCGGTAGAAAACAATCGATTCTTTAAAAATTTCCGATAATTTTAAGAAAGAACTTATTCTTTACATGTACAAATTAACATGCGCAAGATGTAATACCAATTTAAATTTTCGATCTAGAAATGGTTGTGCAAAATCAAGTTTCCCAAAATGTAAGACATTAAAAACTGATTGATCGTACGAAAGATCCGTCGACTCGAATTCGCGCAATAGTAGTTTTCAACCTATCGGCAGGGAAGAAGAGAGGAAGCGAGAAGAGGTCGAAGAGGATTGTTATTCCGGCGGAAAAAAATCAGCAGTTAAATACAGTGTCCTATCGTCCACGACGGAAAAGTGCATTTCAATTATCGGTTCGCGCGTCGCGTCGGTCCGCGCGTTCGCGCACGTGGATGGTGGCAATTTTGGCTTAACCGCGAATACGCCAGTAAATTCGGTCGGGTCACTCACCCGAAAAGCCGCCCGTGCGCGATGCCGTAATTAAATTCCAAACGACTCTACCGCGTTCCGTCAAAAACCTTCTGCTTCAGGCCGGAGAGGGCATATAAAAAGAGCGTCCAAAGCCTGCACCCTCGAATCGTCGAAAACGCGCCGAACGTTTGGAAATAAAATGTGCGTGCGAGTGCAATTTTCAAAGGCATTGATACGCGAATGTTTATTTCACAGAGAGAGAACTTGTGTTCATGTCAAAGCTGATCGAACATTGATGGACAAGTATAGGATATGCACCGGAAGTTATGCATCTTCTTTATATACGAATGCCAGAGAAACTTGATTGAAGCGATTGGTTCGAGACAACATATCACAATTGAAAGCTAATATCTCTTTTTAAACTAAATAATTATAAACTTTTTTTAAAATTATACGACAATGATTTCATATAATTATATTTGAAATAAAAAATCATGATTAGACAACAAACAACGAATTTTAACGAAGAATTCAGTGTATAGTTTTCTTTACATATCTTGTTTGTCACAATATATATTATAAGATTTAATACAACCGTCGAATTTTTTTAAAAGACATTTTTATTAATAAATTGCGCACCAACTTTGTATCCCGTCGTATATTATAAATCAAGACTATAAATGATTTTCGTCGTGCTCGTACGGGATAAATGCCGATTAACGTAATATAGTAAACTGATTGACATCGGTGGAATTTAATGGCGCTTAATTATTAGCGAAAAATCGTACCGACACGCACACGCGGGACAAGGACAAATGGCGACGCATACGGTGGTTTTAACCACCAACGATAGGGGAGTACCCTCCGATTTAATTTTAATCTCTAGCGCTTTTAGCGTACGTGGGTGATTTTTCAAAGTTCTAAAAAGTTCCTGCCTCGAATTGAGCATGTCGCCGCTTCATAACTCTTCCTCAATGTATTAATGTCGTGTTAGCAAGCGATATAACAATGGCGTGGAAGCAAGGAAGGGAGAGAAAGAGCACGCGGCCGTACAAGTGCACGTGGGAGCACGCAAACAAGTTTAAGGACAGCACTGTGCACGAAGCAAATGTATGCGATGAAAGTGCACTGACATGTGCGAGAAGCATTACGAATGCATACGGGACGACTCTTCGCGGTTAATAAAGAGCGCAAAGAATATTGCGGAGATCCGTTTCAATTTGCGTTTCGTAGCTGCGGTTTATCGAAAGCAATCAAGAGTTCGAATAATTTTCAGAAAATATCAATAAGCATGAAGTAGACAAAAATTAATGCTAAGTACAACAATGATAATATTAATAGGAAAAAATAATTGCGAAGATATAATTATAATCAAGTATCCGAACCGAGAGAGAGAGAGAGAGAGAGAGAGAGAGACAGCGTGTTTAAATCAGTTTTTTAGGTATCTATACATTAATAGCTGTACTGGACTTCAGAGTTTCTTCTTTCAATTTAAAAGGAGAAAGACTTTGAATGCAATCGGTTCAGTTATAAAGAACAAATTTATGTTACAAATTAAGAACTGAAAAAAGAATTGAAAAAAATCGTACACCAAAAATAATTTTATTGGTTGTAATTCTGATATTGTAAACTTTATTAATATATAAAATTTAATTTCGGTTTCTCGTTCGATCCGAATTCTAAAATAATAATAAAAAATGTAATAATACTAATTATTTTGTTTTTAAATATAATAATATTGTCGTATATTATGAACTACAAACCTTTATGTCGTTTTAAATTAGTTTTCTTATCCGATCTTAAAATGTGTAGTCATAAATGTTACGAAGTGCTTTTACACGGTGTAAAACCAAAGGCTGAGCGACCACCCGGAGGGTGGTCCAGCAGTCTGTAGTAGCGACACGAGGCGTCGTGTTCGTTCCGTTTGACCTAGTGGCGGCGCCCACCTTCCACGAAGGACTGGGCTCAAAAGGAGACGCCGTGCTCGAAGAAGGACGAAAGAGGGCCGGACCGTTATACGAATGCTTACACGGTTGTCCGAGCACACCCGTCCACCCGCCCGCACGCATGCACGCACGCACGCACGCACTCACTCTCACACGCATTTGCTCACGCACGCATGCACCCCCCATCCCCCCCACCGGTGATCCATAACATTGTCAACCCGACAAACACGCCCGGTCCGAAGCCAATCTCCATCTGAGATAAAGCTGGCGCTACGCTGCCAGAGGACGATACATGTAAATGCGTGCAGAGAAACGTGGTGCGTGATTAAGAGATCCAGATAGATGGACAGATACAGCCGGATCGATGGATGCCAGACGATTAATTTGCCGCGGTTGGCGGATGATATACGGAGAAAATGAAAATTATTCCCGTATTGACGTATAGACGGAGAAAGAAACGAGAGCAGCAAAGAAAAATAAACATCTCTTTACGCTTTTCACACAAATCTATATTGGAAACGAAACATTTGGGGATAATTAAGAATTAAATGCGAATTTTTTGCGAGAATTCTGTGTTCGTTCTGTTGGTTTAAGCACTCAGACATTCCCCAGAATTCCGGAATGCAAACAAGACACTGAGCACTGCCATAAATCCCGCTTGATAATTCTCCAATTGTTACGTATATCTGCAAATATCTTTAAACTTTTATACTAAAATTTGACTGTGAACATAGTTAAAATCTGATTTAGAAAATAGTTTCAAATGTAAATGGATTTTAATGTACAGGAGCATCATAAAATTCTGAGCGTGTTCTGTTGAAGAACGTCATATAATAATTAACATCCGTGTTAATAACGCAAAATCCAATAAACTCGAGTAGAATAAGCTCAAGTAATACTGGTTTATGTGCGCGGGGAAGCGGATAAGTCACGCACGTTCTCGAAACTCTAAAATGTAGGGCTACGATTGGGATAACGTAACCGTCATTCACAGCTGGGACGAATCGTGGCCTCATATTTTTTTTGGGTAACTCGCTGAGCCTTTCGTGACGTACAGCAGTATAATTACAATATTGCACGATGAAGCGATAACGTCACGTCACGACAGCGCGAGTTCGTTTAAGAAATATCGGTATCTCCCTGTCCCGGTTCTCTCCTTGCTTTGCCTCTCCCCGATCACTGCTTCCGCCTATTACAAAGATAATTAATTATACGCTTCCCTTTTACGATTTTTCGAATCACTGATTTTTATAAACATGATATTTATGTGCATATTATATTACGCTCATTTAAATAACATTTCAAATTCAGAAGCTGTTTACATATCGATGCAAATATAATTCTTTCTAATTTGCGCAAATATATCGTTGTTCCGGGTCAATTGTTTTATACTATTTATTGCTATACAAGGTGGGAGGAAAGATTAATATTCTGGGAGGTGATAAAAATGTTCATATAAACGTGTGTTCTGTATCGAATGGCTTCCGAGATATATAGTTTAAACGGTGGAATTTTTTAAATTTATTTTTTAAATGTATCCTCAATTGGATTATGAATTATTAGAAAAAGTACGTAGAATCTCAATCTCTTTTCTAACAATAATTTTGCAACTGCACATGCAATTTTGGAAACCGTTCGGAATAAAACACATTCATATGAACATTTTTACTTAAAGCAACCGATACCATCACCTCCATATTGATCTTTCCTCCTGAGACACCCTGTATAAAATGTCGATAAAACGCAGACCTGTTATAAAATTATAAATCGTGATTTAATTGAATTTTACCGCGGAAGGACAGGGGAGAAATGGTTACCTTTCATCATGACGTATTTCGCTGTATATTAGTATGCGGAATATTTGCGTGAAATTGTGGCGGAAAAGTTGTCCACGGTATCCATATCTCTATGCAATTTTATCGGCGCCCAAAGTAATGGAATAACCGAGGGCGCCATTAAATTTATTCACTTATTTCGCCCTCCAAGTATAAACAGGCGCCATCGAGCACCACCCGCCCACCCCTCCTGCCACCTATCTTGTCCCGGAGGGGACAATTTCAGTTGAAGCGGAAGCTTCGTTATTCCGTGTTTACCGGAATAGCTTTTCTAGTGACTTCCTCAAGCATATGCGTACCTATACCTAATTTCCGATATGGCGAAACGGAAAAGGTGGCTCTCGTTTCGTGTTCATTGCGATGCCGCGATGCAAAAGAAACGCATCGTTTCCTTAACGAATACGAACCAAAAGAGAAACGATTTAAGTACAGGGTGCCACTTCAACGTATCGACTTGGATATTTTTCACTTGTGAATATTTTTTTATCAATTTTGTTGCATAATGTGTTCTCCACTAATTAAACCACGTTTTCACGAAGCGCGATATTATCGCGAAAGTATCTTGGTGAGAAATTACGATGTAATTCATGTAGCAGATTGCATGATGCAATCAATTTGATCTTAATAAATATACAGCATATTTATTAAGCGTTTTAAGATAGGAATGAAATACACTGAGAGAAAAATGTTTAGTGACTATACAATGGTGAAAAATAATTGTGGTTAGTAACTCCACACACACACATTTTTAAAGTTATTAAATACTACTATAATATTAATAGTAATATCTACATATAAACATATAGATCTAAAATAATACATAGTTGGAATCGAAAATGACTATAAATTAAAAATATGTAAATTATAGTAATTGCAACCATTCTTTTCTCTCAGTGCGTGAACAGTGCACTCTAAGTTATTATAATCTGCATAATGAATAAAAAAAAGCGTTATCATCAAAATAGAAAATAATTATAAAAAAATAATGGAGTCAATGCTTAAATTTTTCCAACTGCGTAACATGTATGTAGATACTTATTTTTATATAAACAAAAACTTACCGTAAAAAAAAAATATAGATATGTCACAAAATAATACTAAACAATTCCACACACGTACACACACGCACGCACGCACGCATATCTTCGTAGTTTTAATTTCATAGTATTCAGACATGTAATAAGAACGTCAACCATATTATTTTACATGACTTTTCCAGCTAGCCGAAAATTCCGACGCGAGTAAACGGAGGATCAGCAGAAAGAGCGAGAGCGGAAAATGGCAAAAACTCAGCTCGAGGGGACGAACTGTCTGTCAGAGAACACTTATATTGCGTATTCTAGTCGCAGAAAATGGATTTATCCCTGCTTTTGGTTTCGGATACATGTGGGAGTCCAATGAAACTCGGAACACTATTTATTCTATCTCACCAGTATATTAAAGAGAACTTTGTCCCTGAAAAGCTATTTCTTTTTATTCCTTTATAGATTTTCGCTCGCGCGTTTAACATTCTCTCTCTCTCTCTCTCTCCTCCCCCCTTTCGCCTCCTCTCTCTCTCTTTCTTTTTTCCTCTTTCATTGACGCACATTTGATTATTGTTTTTTACTCACTGCTAATCATCTTTCGTTTAACATCATTGTTATGTAGAAACGTGACATTTTTATGTGAACGGGAAAAAATTTCGATGTTCTGTTAGAATTGCGAAACATACCTACAGCAGCGAACTAGATCCAATGTATCGCACAAAAATTGCTAGATACTCTATTTTTCTCTGGATAGAATAGTTAAGATAAAATTTTAAAGTTTTGTAGTAAAGTTCAAAAATAAATATGAATTTGTATGAAGTAAATAAAAAATAATGATTAAAAAGCTAACAAATAAGTTATACAGTTATTATACTATTATAATTTCGGAAAGAAGAGTAGTAAAAGTTACACAGAGGATTATAGGGGCTAAGCTAAATTACGCTAAATTAATGACCATTAATCTAAATGTGTCTCTTATATCCAAATACATTAAACTAAATTGTCCTAAAATACCAATCTAATACATGATCCATCGTTATCTTTAATGTATATTTTTTATTTTCAAATTAAGTCGTTAAACAAAAGAAACTAAGATTTAAAAGTTGATAAAAAACATTACTGTTACATTAAAAGTTTAAAAAAATAGTCCAATTATTAATTAAAACAATAATTTTGCTATGATTTAAAAAGTGTATACTAAGCTTTTTTAACTGTTTAATTCAAATAAATAAACGTTTTGGGAATCTTCTGAATCGTTATATCAGTGATGAAAAAAAAAAATTCTATTTTGTTGTTTTAAAGTTGTTTTAAAAAGCTAATGAACAATCTTTTTGATTAAGTTGTCATACGCGGACTATATTGGGTTGCGGACGATGCGTCTTTCTTTGATACACACAGAGTGCAATATACGCTCGAGATGCAAAGTGGATGCGGGTACTCGAACGAGACGAAGAAGAGAGGCAGACTGACTATCGAAATAACGAGCCGAGTAATAGTGGTAGCGGCACATAATGGCAGTAGTAACAGTAGTATCAGTGGTGGCACGTACGTTGCGGTTTCCTTGCCTCGTGTGCCGCTGATTATATGTGAGATTTCTAATTGGTGAATCGTCGACTTTAATAGCACTCGAGGGAAGGGAAGATACGTGTGTGCATGAGAATACGCGATTTCTTGATCCCGATCCGGAAGCATTTACGTGGTTCTTCTTACCGTAATGCACGTGCTTATAGACGCATAAGAAGTATGCCTATCATTACGTACATAATGCTTTTGCCCAGAAGATAATCACAATCTAATTATATAATAACTTTTTCATGCTACTTAATATCAACGTAATAATATTACAATAACTCTAACATACAAATAAATAATAATAAGTAAAAAATCAACTGATACGTGAATAACAAATGAGCGAAGAAATATTAAACTTTTTTGCAACTTGCTCTCATCAGCTTTGAGTTTTTTATATAATTATTTGGATATCTAATAAAATTATTTTCGGATCTGTAACTAACTACATTTTTATATTCCAACAAAATAATATTTTTATGTCAATTTTACCATTTCCAATTCACGCGAATATCAAAATAAACTAACGCAAGCTATTGTTCAATAGAAGAAAAACTTTTTATAAAATATATTTATTTATAAAAACAAAAAAAATGTAGCGATTCCGTCTAGTAATATCATGAAAAGATAATACATATGCTTAAAAATAAAATGAAAAGATAACCCGCGAAAACTTAGTTTAGCAAATTTCGGAAAGATAACATGCAAGGCGATGTTCAGCTGAGCAAAAAGAATATACTGTGCAACTTTCGGACATGTCTGCGAGCGAAGGGAGTAACAAACTTCCGCGAGAAAGTTGATTCGACGTTTTCTCAAAATTAAACTTAATCACACGTCGGATCGAGCTGTTTGTCCTTTTCGCACGCGCAACTTTCAAGAATATCGGAGAAGACAAGAGACACGACCCTCTCTTTGAGCAGATCTCAAAGGGCGAGTTGTCCTTTCGGGTAGCCGAACTTCGAGATCTGAGTCGACACACGTGCGGCTGTTGCATTCTGCATTCGGAAACGGCCAGTGCTTTCGTGGCCGTCCGCGTATATAATACTTGCGGTATCGAGAGTCGACATCTCTCGATGCACGAGATGCATCGAAACGGGAATGAACACACGCATGCTTATATGCATGCCCGCACGCACGCATGCACGCAAGTTAATAGAGCGTATGAATATCATTGCCATATGCCCGAAGTTCAAATAAATATACGAATAAACACGAGTGAACATTCCTTTAATCTTCCGAAGTAAGCAGTCGGTCTATTGGACTTATTTAATTATGAATCTTTTTAAAATGTCAAGCAATTCAATTTGTTTCATGTTATATCTACACATTTAGATTAAAGTAGATTAAATTAAATTAAATTAAATTAAATTTAGATTAAATATATTAATTTATATTAAAATACTTATTGTATTCATTCTCTTTTTCTCATATATTTTTTATGTCATTTTAATTTTATGAAATTAAAATGAAATAATATGTTATATCATTATAATTTTACGAAATTAATTAGTGCCTTTTAATAAATTAAATAATAAATTTTTTAAATATTAAATAATTTAATGTAAATTAAAATTAAATGGATCTTACAAACTCAATATTAGTAACCATGTTACAGATTTTGATGTCAATTATATAAAGAGTTAAAACTCGTCTAATGATGCGATTGTTTTTCTTCTATTATGTGGATGTTGTATCAGAAAATATAATTCGCTAAAACACTTTGGCACTATGTAAATTGCATGGCTTAGTACGCGGTAAAGCTGAACCTTACATACTTGTACCATTTACAAAGTTTAAATGATCTACGAGCTGTCGTATAGAATTGACCATATTTCTCTTAGTAACGCGAAGATCAGAGACTCAGGTTCGTAACAACATATATCTATAGGTCCGATGTCACGACAAAAGTTTAACGCGTTGGCACGTGAAAATGAGTCTTTAGGAACGTGATATTGGATACCAAGTTCCCAAGAAAGCGACTGAAAAGGGCCGCGTGATCCATCATCCATGCGAGACATATTGTGTCGTGCGATTTTTATTCAGTATTTGTTTTTTCATATCCATTTTGTTTACAAGATAGTATACCCCCGGCGTAATGTAGTGACGGGCACGATATGGTGTAGCCATGAGGAAGATATATCGCCGTATCGCGAGGCACGAAAAGCGAGAATGTTTATACGACGTGCCGAGTCGATCGCCGAAATCTTAGAGGTGGAGGATCACGAACGAGATCGGAATGACAAATTATTTCCCCACAACGAGTCCGGATTGTCATGCGAGCCCGGATTAGACCACGTAATCGACAAGCGATCCATCAGGATATAGCGATCCGACGCCAAATGCGATCTTAATACGCCCGGCCGGCCGTTCGATACTTCCGGAAGTTTCTGATATTTCTTCAACATAAACTATTCTATCTAATCATTGAAACGTAATTTCTGTTATATTTTTGGATTCTGATATGTAAATTCTTATAAATCTGAACTTTGTAACAAACATAAATCATTGTGCGGAAGAAAAATATCCGTTTCCAGAAAGAAATATTAGATTTATGAAATTAATTTATATAAAATTTAGTTGGTTTATAATTATTTTTTTATGTTAGTTTACACATTCTTCTGAAGTTAATATTTATGATATTAAAACGATTTATACAAGTAAATAAAAGAAGATAAATTATTACGCGAAAGAAACAATTCACTTTAGAAAAAAATAGATTAATGAAATTAATGTATATAAAGTCTAATTCGAAGTCTAGTTAATTGTAACAATTCTTTCTACTTCAAATTAGGGATTTTGAATAATCGTAAAAAAATCTAATAAAATCGTGAGACTATCTAAAATGTACCATTCGCGTTGCTCAAACGTTTGCTATCATCAAAATGAAAGCAATTTCGGGAACAAAGTGAATTGTGAAGGAGCTTCGAATGTGACGAGAATCGCTGAGGACTAGTTAGCCAATCTTTTGCTACGAGCTTCTTTCTTAGTATTTCCTATTTGGTACCATCCTCAAAGTTACGAGAGATGCGGAGAAAAGAAATCGCGATGTTCTTTCATACAGTGCGAGTAAAAAAGTGTAGAGAAAGAGTACGAATTTTATTTCGCGCAAAGATTAAACTGGAATTGAATCATTTTGTTACGTTTCTGAAAATAGTCAAATAAGCGATCTCAGGCTTTAATTAAAATTAGTACAAATTAAGAGGTAAAAATAATATAATTGACATAATATTTGAAAAATGTTTCAATTGTCTTGATATCACATTGAAAAAACAAGGAAAAGCAATTATAATAATATAACTATAATTTTCGATGCTAATTATATATTTTTTAAATAAAACTATATAAATATAATTCTTCTAATAATACTTTTGAGGCTGTCACGGGTATTTTCTTTAGAGGTGTCAAAGGTTTTGCGGGTTATCGCCGTGTCATAATCCATAACTAATGCATAATAATAATTATAAATTTAATAATTATTATTACTAACATCACAATAGTAGTAATTATAAAAATTAAGCTCCTAACTATAATTATTTTGTCATACAGTTTGAAAATACCAAACACTTTTCTTTCAAATAGTGCACCTTCAAATAACTTTCAACAAAATTAAATAAATATAAAATGCCTATTAAAGCCAATACAAGTTATTAAAGTGTGTAAAAATTTATTTATTACAGAGTTTTAACAAATTTGATATACATTTCGACCCTTCATTTTGGGTCCTTATCAATATTATACATTGATAACAATTAGTATAAATATAATGTAAAACAACATGTTTTGATGGTGGATCTGGTCAATATGTAGTTAAAAAGGTTCTCGACAAAATGTTGTGTTGCAACAATTCTACATCGTCATGTTTATCGAATTTTCAAATTGATAAACTCAATGCGATGTGACAGTTACAATTTTAACACTCGAACCGGTCAACGTAATCCTCAAATTATCAGATTTGATGATAAGCGTTGGAATAAAATAAAGTATAGATCTTTTAGTATCTCTCGATTATTAGATAATGTTTTCAAAAACATTATTGCTTTTCTCTGGCTCACTAAATTCCACGTACAAAAGATACAATTATAATTCTAACGTATCTATATTCCAACGTATTTTTATTTTATATTTGCATATCCTAAGATACGTTATTAACACTCAAGTGATAAGTTAACGTGTAGAAAGTCTGACTAGGCGACGTAGTCCGCACTCTTCGCCATTTTCTTCATGAAAATAGCACGTGCTAGGCGTTGATCGAGTAGCCAGAATGATGAATGGACTATTGAGTTCGCACAAAGAGCCGCCGTTGCAGAAGTCCTGCATGATCGGCTCTTTTTACATCGGACCATTTGACAAATCCTATTTATGCGATAGCTTCTTACACTCTGGCTTACACTGTAATACGTCAATGCATGCGATCGATTACAAATCGATATTCATTCATGGCAGCAAATTGCAACAAAGGAAAGATATCGTTATTAATTTATTGCATATTGTAGCTGATTAGTGTTAGTTAGATGCAACAAATTTGAAATTACAGATAAAAGGCTGTAACTCACATTTCATTTATAAATTACATTTTCTAATGTAAAACTTCAATTTATCATAGAGAATATTTAGTCGACAATAAAGATTAAGAAGCTCCTCTTTTTTTATTATTAAATGACAACAGACTGGTTGGCTAGGAAGAGAAAATGGCAATATTAAGCATGCTTTTATAATCTCGAGAAGAACGGTAACAAAAAGTGACTATTTCGTGACAGTACGACAATAAGGAGAGAGCTGCTTAGTACTCACTAACTTCTTCTCTCGTTAAGAGGAAACCCTTTTAAGTACGTGCCGAAGAGGCCAAGTAAAATTTTGCGCTCGCTCGACAATGAAGTCTCGACAAAAAATGTCTCGCGTGAAGCGCGTATCAGACTTGGAAAATGAGATTTGAAAAGTTAAGATTAAAATTAAATTAATTAGAATAAATAGATTAAAATTAAAGTTATCTGATACGTCGGATTTTCAATTTAAGTTCATAATACTTTCTCTCAATCTCAATAAATCTCAATAAATAATTTAATACGGATTTAATAACATGTAAAATTAGACAAAACGGAATGCAGACGGGTTGCGCGAATTATATTAAAAATGCACGCCGCGTCGTATTTTAGTATATACAATGAGCGGGGTTGCACTAATTAAAAATACAAACACCCGCCATAAACGTATATATTGCGAGGTTGGTGTGTAATTAAATACAACGGTATTAATTATCTTGCGACGAAACGCAGTCGAGTGTTTAGAAGAGAGCATTCGAATTTGCAAAGAGTTTTGAAGACAAAGAACAAAGGGTCGGTCGAGAGTAATATTCGAGGGCTCCACGGTGCGGCCAACGCAAAGCTAGCGTTAATTAACAATTAAAGTTATTACGTCCGTTCGGTTCCGGACGGACGACTTTTCTACTTATGCTCCTCGTATCCGCGTGCGCGCACGTTCGAGACGTAGTCTCATACGCACACACGCACACACGCACACATGCACGAGAAAAAGCTTGCCTAGCACGTTCGGAAGCGGCACGCGCATACATTTGCATTTTACGATGCATCTAATTGAGCTGTTCGTTATTTTGTCGTGGCGATTATCGGTGCGTGAGCCCGTACTACGTATTTTATCGTCATCCGTTACGCGATCCCGGTGTTCCGAATCGAGAGAAAAACGACGAAACTGATCGTGTCGTAGAACGATAAAAAAATCGTTGCCACCGAATACGTTAATGTTGCTGAAACATACGTGTTTATTTTTAGATGCGACAGTAATTCGCTATGGTAATCGATGGAGCATAAGGAGAGAGTTTACACGATTCACGCTGAATTAACTGTGATTAATTATTCTGCTAATTATTCCGGTATTCCAGTTATTATTTACGCGGTTCATTGAGAATTCGTACGTTCATTGGTCGTTATTGAGTGTTATACTTAGTGTTCACACCTTTATTTAACGCCATAATATTATCGTTAGATACGGTCGAAATAGTCGAAATCGGTAAACGTCTGATACTGAATCTTATTCACCGAAGATCTTATTCGATGTGAGGAAAAAATATAAATGAAATATAAAATAATTATATATCTATCTATATTTTTATAAGTTTAAAATTTTATTTAAAACATTTTTTGTAAATGGATTTTGTCGTAACTGTTTAAAATATTTGTATACCGCGTCCTACGCCATAATTTTCGGTAAAATACTATCGAAATCGGTAAATGTTTATTACTAAATTTTGTTCATCAAAGATCATTCGAGGAAAAATAAAATAATTATTTATTTACCTACATGTGTTTTACTGATTCTAAATTGTGCAAGATAAATAATATTTCTAAGTAGACTCTGCCATACTAATTGTTTAAAATACTATATATTATTCAATGTAAAAAGTAACATATCGGTCAGGAAACCACTATTAAAAAAAAGTTCAACCAAAGCGAGTGTGCCATCACAAAATCGCGAGAAAAAAAACTCTAAAAGGAAATTCACGATTCGTAAGATATGTCTACCTGTCAGCATCTATAATTAGAACTAAAGTTTACTCAACCAAAACACGATGCAGGTGACGTTTAGAATTTCGAAGGACGAATAATTCCTCTAGAATGTTATATATAACATTAAAGGGGGCATTTAAAATATTACAAACTATATATCATTTTTAAAAAGCAACTATGTATTTTCTTTACATGAATTGATTCATCTGATTATTCTGTGCACAAAGATGTTGAGGTATGTTAACAAAAAATTAATAGTTTATGGGTTTTTTAATATTTTATGTAAAAATGCCAGTATAAAATATAATATATTTTGTAAATTATTAATTTTTCGATATTTTTACATTAATATTTTTGTATGCAAAATAATTAGGAGAATCATATTATATAAAAAAATCATATTATTCTATTCAAAAAAGCTGAAGCGACCTTCATATGACCTCAAAAAATCAATTTATTTAAATTAATTTTATCATTATTTGTCCCCTTTGAAAGCAACTTTTGTCTAAACATATTTTTTATTTAACGCATACTTTTTTTATATAAATTATATTTTACGTTTCTTTCTCTTTTTCCATATATCTGTTTATATCTATATTATATATATATTTTTAACATGAATATTTCGCAAATTCGCACAATTTAAAAATTGGTTCTATTACGCGATCGGATCATCCTGAATATTTAAAAAATTTGATAATACCTCGTGATGACCATTCCGAGAGGAAAAACTCAAAAATTCCCGACGCTGTATTATAAAATATCCATCGTAAATGCTGGGTGCGTAAAAAAACGAACATGCATAAAATATAAACACTCGATGCGGCGAATCGTTGAAACTGTGTGTTCGCGACCACAAAGCATTTCTCGTCTCGTGTTATTAATGGCATCGCCTGGTATTTTACGAGATTCCTTTTACAAACCCCTGTTCACAAACAGATACGGGCGCTTCATGCCCACCATACAGTAGATGCGAATCAATTAAATATGAGCTGAAGCTGCATCAGTGGAAAATATTTACTTCATCGAATCGATCGATGAAGTTCAAAAAGTTAACGTTGTAAAATATCAAAATTTACCAAAATTTCGATCATATTCAGTTATTTCCTAAGGTAAGTGCAAAACCGATCTTTATGAAATCGATAGTGTGTGGCTGCTCTATTTATAAATATTTATTGGAGAGAACACCAAGGAACGAGTGAAAAACAGAAATGCAGGGGAGCTTGTTTGCAAACTACTGTAAAGCAAACAAATAACAGTTTGCAAGTTACAAAAAACAACTCGTCGGAATGCTGGCGGGCACATTTGTCTAGAAATACGAGTCATCGAAACTATGGTTCGGCATTGTGCTTTTTGCAAATTAAAAGTTCTACGCGCAACGACTCTCGCGCGTTCGCGCGCGCGATATGGAACGCAATATATATTTTTTATTTCCTAGCCTAGAACCGCTCGTGCGTTTCGCTGACAGCCATGCTCGTTTATATTTGTTTATCGATTGTTACTCGCATGACAAAATGCCGGCGAATGGAAGGAGTATGAAATAGTCGTACGCGGTCCCTCGCCACGGCAGCACAGCTGTAACGGCAGAATTAAATTAAACGCCAGTGATGCCGAGTCAAAAAATCATAAAGCATATAGAGGAGCTCGAAATGGTTCATGGAAAGAACGGTTTTGCTCAAGTACAATCTAAAAATTTACCTATATATAAATATAAATATAAAAATAAATTTTGTCAGACTATCAAAGTAATTATATATAGAACGTTCAAGCTGATTGTTAAAATATCAACATTTTTTACAGTATTGCCTCTTCCAAAGTGATACTTCTGTCTCCGTTTCGCTCGTATCTCAAGCAAATAATTTTATTATCATCACATGAAAATTGAAAAATTTATTACATGTAAATTATTAGCAACTTTATAGTAAAATTTTGAAATTTGCGCTTGTCTTTATTCCGTCACGCAGTACATCGATCTATCACTGTACATCTTTTCGACGGTATAACACCATAACAAATCAGGTATAAGATATTCGTGCTTGCAGAGCTATTCGCGCGAAAAATTGCCTAACATTCCGGCGTCGCACGTTCGTCCCTCTGATCGATTTCCGGTATCTGCGACACGATACACAACACTTGATGCGATATCACACTTGGTCACGACGACGCCGAAAGACCGGATATAAAACGCGGATGTCTCATCGCATATTCGACGGCATAAAATCGCACGCGATATAATTGAGCCGATAAAAAGACATGGTCGCGCGTGATATTCTCATTTTTTTTTTACGACACGTAACGACCGAAATCTGAGAGAGAATTCCTCCCTACGTTTGCCTGTCGCTTTTCGACCACTGGCCACGGTGATATATGAAGCGGCCATGGACCCCCCGCAGCCGGGGTTACGAACCTCCAAATTGATTCGAATCGTTCCTCGGCCATAATGCTGGATAACTAATGACGCTCACGCGCCCCCAATATTCTCAGACAGGTACGAAAATCTCCCGGTACAACGGTACTGTAAAGCCGTTTGAATTGCGTCAGGTCACTTGATCGATCGTACGCACGTTTCTTCACTTCGTATATAACATTGTGCAATTTTTAAAGAGGAAGAGCAGTATAAAAAAAGATTGAATCTCCAAAGTATTTAGATTCCTATTCAACCATCACAACTATCTCAAATTGTGACGTCAGAAGCGAGAAAAATATTCTTGCAAAATATATTAATATATAGAAATATGTTTCAGTAAAACAACATTTATAAACGATAGAACTCTTATAAACCGAAAACTTTCCTTTTGTTTTGTTAATTATTAAATTATCACACGTCTGGAAATGAATTATGCATAACCAAAAACAAAATGAACTATATTCATAGCTGTGACAAAATGTCAAATGAATAATATATATAGAAATATATATGATTTAATTTCTTCCTGAAACGAGAAAATAATTTTCGATATATCTTATCAGTCTAGTCTATCGATTTCAAAAATGTTATTTATAAAAAATATTTCAATTATAATCGCAAAAAATTTTATTGTGTGATACCGAAGATAGCGAATCTTATATCATCAATCAAGTGTTTTAGACTTGATCTAAAATCATTATAAAAAGTTCATGGTTTTCTGATATTTCGTTACTTTTCAGAGAACAAATATATTTATCTATGTTACATAAGCATCTGTATTTCGACACATTGATAAAATTGCAATAAATCGAAGCGCGCTTTTTTTTTACGATGTAATAATATGATTGCACTCGCAAATGATGCGTTCGCTTTTTTTGCATCCATCGTCTGAAGTGCGATTTCAATATCCGCAATGTAACACATTAACCAGCTAATCATGATCGTCCGCACACACGCAGATACATATTAATTGGCACGTAGGGCAAAAAAGCCTGATATATGGTCGGAGCGTCAAAGTAGCCGGGTACCTCCATAGGCGTTGTCGATATTAAATTGAAAAGTAATATCGAGATCGAAGTGTGACATAATTGCCTGTACATTGGCTCATGTGCGCGCACGTCCGGCAAGGTAATTACAAACTGCGGCTTCCCACATGAACGCGCTTGATACGCGGACCGGTCGTCTTCTCAACGAGCTATCGGCTTTTAATAATCGGCCGTGAAACTCGTTAAGATGCCGCCGGTTAATCGATGTAATGCGAGCATTTCACCTCTAATTGGCGAAATCGAGGTCTCAATCGGAACACCGAAAAAAAATCGGCGGCGACGCGACGTCTCGTGGACTCGTGCACACTTAGCGTCATTAATGCCTTTACTTTGTAACGAAGATGATGAAAATGCTTTTTAAATCACATAAAGGATGTCTGAGATGTCGTGATAAGAGTTGAGAAACCGACGAAAGGTTAAAACGACTTTCAATATTGTAAACAATTACAATATTCTCAAAAACTAATCTTAATGTTATTTAATTTAAAGACGTTGAATTCAAAAAGAAATTATGTCAATTCAAATTCCAGCTCTTTACACAATTTAGTTTCATTGATTACATAGCAATAAACTCTTAAAAAATTCAATTAGATATGTCGTAAATTTGAATTAATTGTATCATAATAAAAAAGGACTGAAAACTATGAATTAAATGATTAATAAAGTAATCAATAATCAGAACAGATGGAAAAATTGAAGTTTGCTGACATTAAAAAAAATCTTTTTATTTTATCGTTAAATTATTCTCCTCGGCTTTTTAATCAGTTAATTACATTATTGATTACTATATGCAAGATACATCGTTACAATAAAAAATTAATTGGTCAGTCTTCAGCGAGATGTAGACATAATATAAAAAAGAATGCATATTCATCTTTTCAATCTAAACTTTTATTTATATTTTTTAGTAAACATAAATGTTTACCAATCACAGAAAGATCGGATTCATTTTCAATGCACTTTTTTCTTCATTTTAGCAGTATACGATTAAAAATGATAAATGTGCATATTTCATGTTTAATAGTCGATGCGTTAATGTGTGCGCAATGGAATGTGTTAGTAAACGCGATATAAAAAAAGATTTGATTGAGTGCATGACACCCACATGATGACGCCGATGATGGCGATGCGCATGACAAGTTAGTGTGTGCATTTATCGAGATGTAAATGGAAAAGACGAAGCAGATAAAAAAGAGAAAAAGAGAGTAAGGGAGATATATAACATATATTATATTTCAAGTTCTCCACTCTTTCTTTTATTTATAATAGGGGGGAGGAAAAGAAAGAAAAATCCATTTAAAGACCTGGCAAAAAATAAAACAATTAAATATCAATGGAATGGTAAGGTATATATATAAAAAAATGTTTTATAATAATAATTTAAACAAATCTTTTAAGATTTTTCATATAATTTATAATTATATATTTAGATTTTTTAAAAATGTAATATTTTTCAACATACGTGTAGAATAAATTATTTTTATAAATTGTAAAATATCTTTTACTATACATACGGACGAATTTGGCTGTATAAAACTGTTTTTAATTTTTATTTATAGAATAAAAACAATAAATTTTTTTAAATATTCTTTGAAAATACATATCTAGTTATAAAATATATAAAAACAAAAATAGTAAAAGTTGTCTAAAACATTTTTATATATATTTTATCGTTTCAAAAATTGTTTAGAATTAAATATAAGTGTTAATTTTGAGAGATTGATAAACTTTTTAAATCTTAAAATAAATACATATAAAAAATACGTATCTCTTATAAACTTTTGTGTTTGATAATATATTTTAAGTAGAATCAAATTGGTTCCAAACAGTTGTGACATGTCTCTTGTGAATAATGTATATATGCGTTTATATGTCGGTATGTACAAATACATATATACACATACATAAACAACGTATATACATACTGCTTATGTACTAAACAAAAATCCTCTCGGAGTTCTACATAAAGAAGGTGGAGAAAGATAATACGCGATAAGCATGGACAGCGCTCACACGTACAAAGAAGGGTATAAAGATATTAATCAGGAGAAAAAATCACAACGAAGTTGCTAAATACTTAAAATAATGAGGAAAATAAACATTAATAAGAAAAATAAAAGAGAGAAACATTTTGTATTAAAAGGCTTAAAGAGAGAGTCTCTACTATATAATCACACTCAATAATTAACTAGCGCGTAAAGATAGCACGACGTCATTTTAAATAATTTTAATTGCCTTTATGCTGTGAAAAATTAGATCAGTCGGAGAATTAGTTCACTGATCACGTTGCGACTATCGATTAATTTTTAGATCCGATAAGCCATAAATGTACCGGCAGAGATCATTAATGTAATACACCATCCACTTGCCTCTTCAATTACAACGCGCGAACGTTCTGCAAAAAGCGAGCATGGTGAAAAGAGATGAGAGAGCAAATCGTCGACGACGGAGATAATCGAATGGTATTGCAACGGGGATATGGCCGAGAATTATTACGACAAACGAGGCGCCATGTCCGGATGCCAAGACAGCTGATATTATCCTATTAGAATAAATGTAAAGCAGGAGATGGCATTTCCTATCTTCCTTTCTTTCAAACTCATCTCTCTCTCTCTCTTTCTCGACTTTTTCTTTCCCTTCCTCTCTCTCTCTCTCTCTCTCTCTCTCTCTCTCTCTCTCTCTCTCTCTCTTGGTACAGCTTTATATCTGGCTTGGCACAGGGGTGGAAAATAGGAGCCGACCGAAGCGCGGTAGGGCGCATTTACATGATATGAATATAATGGAGAGGGCTGGGTCGCCGGCAAACTCGGGCTACAAGAGAGCACTACCTGTTGAACGAAGAGTCCGGGGGATTACCGGTGACCCACAGGATGTGTTCGGGGTCGTCGGTAGGCTCGTTGTCGACTACTATAACGGGTCATTTCATAAACTTCGACTCGAGACGAACAAGCAGTCACAAAAATTATTTACGATTTGTACACTTGACATCAACAAATCATACAAGATTACACAAATCAGACAATGTAGTCAGCATTATTATGCCATTTAAAGATTGTAAACAGAAATGTGATACATTTCAAATACCTTATACACTTATAAATGTGTAACAATAATTTTCTAATAACTGTGTAATAATAACTCTCTTGGAAAGAAACAAATATTCACCAAGAATTAAAAGTTTCTTCAAAGATATTATCTACATTGGTTTTACTTGGTGGTATGTACTCTTTACACTCTCTTTGTTGTAACTTTTATGTCAATAGATTTGTATCTTATTGAGTAATTTCGCGCAGCACATAGTTCCTTATACTCACACCAATAATTATCGCTGTCCATAAGCGCGATATACCGTGCACATAACGAGATAACGATCTTTCCTCGGTTTTCAAATTAAATAGGATACACGTTTCCACGAGCAATATGTGTGCAGGCGCGTATTTACGTTTCGTTCCTCGCATCCCATCTGCCTAATTAAGGGTTATTCGAGTACGTATAATAGGATACCAGCGTACTATCGTTGCCCACGCCAAGCCTCGAAGAGTGAAGACAAAATCCTCTGTATCCTATAAATATGTATTATAGGATAAAATGCGCGCGTGCATCTTGTTTAGAGAAAAATCCGAAGATACTTTCTTTGTTTTTCGCGATTCCATGATCTCTCGCTTCTTCTGTTTTGCGAGCAACTAAAATCTCAATCGCTCGTCCAGTTAAATGTGTAAAATTTTTATGACAATGTTTCGAATGTACTAAAGACAAACAAAATACGTCTATACATGGCGATATAAAAAACAACGACCTAAGTCTAAAGGTGACCCTACACGGTCTATAATACTGTCAGTATTAAATACTGACGATCAGTAATT
The DNA here is from genome assembly GCF_001594075.2 of Trachymyrmex cornetzi. Taxonomy (NCBI): domain Eukaryota; kingdom Metazoa; phylum Arthropoda; class Insecta; order Hymenoptera; family Formicidae; genus Trachymyrmex; species Trachymyrmex cornetzi. Next base: position 791,409 of record NW_017296901.1, read on the forward strand.
AATACTGACAATATTACTGATCATATGTGGTTAATGTTGACGGATTGACATAGAATACTAACCGTGATCTGGATTTTTATTCTGAAGCATCAGTACCGCTTTATTAGGATCCATGTCACAGTACGTCATAGTGCAATAGATAATGTACGTAAAACTGAAGTGAAATATATTGTCAATAGTACTGACCATGTAAAATTGTAAAAATACTGAAAATATTGATGCATACTGTCAGTATTACTGATTCAGTATTACTGATCAGTATTATTAACCGTGTAGTCACCTTAAGACGCGTTTTTAACGCTTAGATATTTCTGAATTACTGTTGCGATCGGATCCACATCTCAGCCCGATATCATTTCCCGTTTCTCGATTACGACCAGCAATTCCAACTATATCGCGAGCCCTGAGATTGCAATTTTCAGGAATGGCGGGCAGGTTGCATCTCGGGAGACGCGAGACGAGCTGCCTCGTAAAAATCGCTTTCGCGATCCCGGGGGCGCGGGCGTGAGATCGGAAGTGAGAGACAGCGACGGACTTAAAGTAAGATGAGGAGAGGAAAATGAACGTGGGGTGCAAGAGAAGAAGGAGAAGGAGAGTTCGCGGAGGCAATATAAGGGGCAATAAAATCACGACGACCAACAATACTGGCAGACTTGGCCCACCGCCTTCAGTTTCACCTTATCCTCTCGTGTTCTTCACTTCTCTTCTTCGCCCGATACTCCTTCTTTCTCCTCTCCGTCGGTACCGAGGAACGTGCAGCCTAGATCAATTTTATTTGCCATGTGTCCGTGCTTCGTATAGGTAGCGCCAATGTGAAAGTTTTGAAATTTCAACTTTACGAGGGGCTACAGCGGAGCCCATCGGGAAATCGACCTCTATCGGAGTTCGACTGCGAGGAAATTTGGAGAAAAAGGCGCAGCCACTCTTAGCAACTTTGCACCACGTTTGCTTACAAAACAAAAATTTACATCCGATCTGGAAAGCGAGAAAATAGTTCAAACGAAGTGATTGATCATTTTAAAGACATCGAGTACTCGTAAAGTATATGAGTTTAGCGAGTTTAGCAATTTTACAAACGTTCGTTGATTTGACGGAACATCCCGAACGTTCTCTTATTTTCACATTGGTATCACAATTCTGGACTAACTTTTTATATTAAAAAATTTGTATTAAATTTTTATTTAAAAAATTTGAAAGTGATAAAAAATTGAAAAATGTCTTGAAAAATATATATATTAATTCTAAAATTTGTCTTTTTCATATCCATAAATATATAATTCTTAATTAAAGCAGTCATCTTGCTAATATTTATAAGAAAATATCTATGATCGTTGCTAGTTGTGAAAAAAAAATTATTTTGCTTTAGCAAGTTAAGTTTTTGTATTTTAACATTTAATATGTCCAGAAATTAAATTAATAGTGATTAATATTAATAATAATAATAATAATAAGAGAGCTAATAATAATAATAATAATAATAATAAGAGAGCTTGAATTATATTAGATTAATAAATAAAAATAATTTTGTTAATTAAAAGGAAGTAAAAACGATCATTGATGCGCGCATGGAACGCGATTAATTTCAATTCTTGTCAACTTCTTACGAAACAGTAGCTGTCCGTTCTAAGGAATCGTTAAAGAGCAAAAGGAAGAAGGTACTAAACAGACAGTATGCGCAGAGCAGGCGCCACTGTCTCGGCACGAGCGCATTGATATCATTGGAACACGAAGCACGATCGCTCAAGCGCCTGCTATATCCTATTATACGTTAATGATGAGTCGGCTAACTGACGTGTAATGGTACACGCTGTACATCATTACGCATCGTAACCACATTATTTATGATGTAGCTGACATAGAAAAGTAAAAGTTCTAGTAAACATCAACTAAAAATAACATAATAACAATGTATTCACATTTAACAATGTAATTGTTATGTAATATATGTGCAAATGTTTAGGAAATGTTCGAATTAAAATATATCCTGAATATTTACAACACTCTGAAAACATGCTTATATCTAACGAGGTTTAGAAGCAATAAATTCTATCAGCAACATTTTATTTGTGTTTTTCAAGCAACCTTATACCATTAATTAAGAATATACTTAATTAAGCTTAAAAAAATTCTTAAAGAAAATAAAACTAATAATAAAAAATTTTATAGTGAGACCCAAGAATCCATATGTTTCTTCAGCACAAAAATATGTGTTTCTTTTTAATTTCTTATTTAACAATTTGGTGAACAATTTATTGTAAAATATTGAACAATTTATTGTAAAAGAGCGGAAAATATTTTTATAACAAATAAAAAATATTTCAATAAATATCAAAAGTTGATTACTAGCTGTATCAAAGGGGGAAAATACAGTAAGTGCAATGTTCATTTTTGATATATGAATAATTGGGAGCGCGAGATGTTAAGCCAAGATAAAAGGGCAGATCTATATACCACATGTTTAATTTGACCGTGCTACTTGCATCCCTGTCGAATATCCCGATGATTAGCCAGCGTCATCGCTCTGCTCGAAATGCTATTAAAACTCGCATAAGCCTAAAGCCGCCACGGTTGCGCTCGGTGAAAGCCCGGGCTTATTATATGCATGGATAGATCCGAGCATCCGGATAATAGCAGTCCCATTCGCTTTGAATAATTTGCTGGCGTTCCGAAGTCCAACGCTAACCGACGAGACCTCCCTCGAGCGTTCTCTCCCCCACTACCTTGTCCAGAAAACTTTCGATTCTCGACGCACATCGTTATTAAGAGTAGTTCGTAATTAGCTGCCGCTAATAACTCACATGTACTTGCGCGCTTTATACGCATACACATAGGAACTATGAGCGAACGAGAACGAAAGGGAAAGAGGGAAGGAAAGGTGAAGACGGGATGCACGAGCAAGCGAACCTCCCCAAGAATGCCATTGTGCTTTACAATATCCACGAGCTATGAGCAAGGTTATTAAAGGGCTGAGGTCGCGCCTAAGGTTAAGGGGAAAAGACGGCTGTGGCCGCGGAGCCTTTAGAAAGAGAGAGCTTTCTCCTCGCACACAAACCACATGCGATCTATGCTTGCTCGTGCTTGTACTCTACGCTCCTGCACGCAAGCTGTGTGTACGCTTTTATACGGGGACGTTGAAAATATGCGAGCTGAGATCAAAGCTCGAGACCCGAGCCTAACCAAGAAGGATGGTCCCGTACGCATGCTCTACAGGGATGGTTTGATGCGATGAAAATGCGCTTTATAAGACCAACAAGTCAGAAGAATCAAGGTTTTCGCACCTACTCAAGGGACGAAGAGACGACGAGGTTTGAAAATGAATGTCATTCTACAGCCGGCTGCGCTCGCAAAATCATGATTATCTACGTTAAAACACGAAGGGGCGTGCTTAAAATGAATAAGAAGGCTACGTGGGGGACAATAGAATGCTTATATTTGTTGCTTGTTTGATGTGGTGTTTTCACGAGGAAAATACAAGTTGTGAGGAAGCTTTTGCACGCGTTTCGAATTTTGCCCTGTTGTTTACTGGTGCGTATGCGTTGCAATTTTTGTCAATTAATGTTAGGTTTGAATGTCCTCGATTGGAGCTAGCTTAGAGCTTGCAAATTTCTCGAGTAAACAGGCTATCGATTCGTGCAATAAATAATGCTTTTGCTAGCGTATCGCGAGCAATGCTTCGATTGGAGCGTTCACGCTCCAAGAAGCAGACCTGATAACGATGAAAAATGTCTCGACTTTTTAAACGCATAGATACACGCTAACGGAATACAAGATCTGTGCATGCGGTTATAGTCGCGTAAATTGATCGCTTCGCGCGCGACATACGACGAGAATATAAATTTCTCCGAACGAACAAAAATCATATAATGATCGCAATAAACTTTCGCATGTTCGAACCGCTTCAGTATAAAATTGCCATCTTATCATTCTTATTTATTAACCATCAATCGTTGATACACGTCGTTATGTGGACATGTTAAGATAATCTTTAAAAACAAGCGGAATTGATCGAGAAAGGAATATTCAGCTAAATGTTCAGGATTTGCGTTCTAAAAGCTTTTAAAATTTCCACTAGATGTTCACGCAATATTATCTTCTTATTTTTATTTAAAAGATAATGTTCGTCAATATTTTGAAAAATTTCAAGAAAATACAATAGATTAAAATTAAATGAATGCTTGATATAAGAATCTCAGAACAGAAATAAAAAATCAAGAAGGCTAAATTTCAAAATCATATATAATTCATTTTTAAATTTTCGTAAATGAAATCATCGAAATTAATCCTAAAATGTTATCGATATGTAAATTTTGTTAACAAGTGAACTAGATCACATTGAGCGCTATGCTTTCAGTTATCACTAGGAGACCCAATCTATCATTTTAAAAGCTAGGACAAACAAAAACAAGTTTTTAAAAATTCTATCTGTTATCTCTCTCAGGACCTGCTGGGTTAGTAATATAACAGAAAATGTGATAAATAATTTTAATTTTTAAATAATTTTGTGTTAACATACATTTATTTAAGTGTAAGGAGACACAAAATTAGATTACATACTCCACATCAAGATTAAAGATTAGTAATGTGTTCATTCTCTCTTTTCTTTTAAGTTATTAATTATTGATTAAATTATTTAAAATAATCTAAATTATAAATATTTTTTGTCATATTAAAAGTCTAAAATACATGAAGAACTATGTTATATTAATTATAAGTGTGACCTATTTCTTTGTACGTAAAATTTACATATTCATAGCAATACATCTATCACTTAACGATAGCATTCTAGGATGAGAGAAAAGAAAAAATGTAATAGATTATATAAAATTAATGGATACTTACAACAATTTAGAACAGAATACAAAAGTTATGAAGACTAAAGCTTCGAAATTACATTTGCAGCTAATGTGATTCACTTCTGAGCTTTCGTGAATAAAATTCTCGAAATATCGAAGAGCGATATAAAGTTAAATAAAAAGATTTCAACGTGAACGTAATTCTCTTCGTGTGATTTTCTCTTAAATCCATATTTTGACGATGCAAAACACATCGAAGTTCGCGATACAGGAAGAACCAAAAGTAACTGGGACACTCACATCAGCAGGTGCGTTGTGGCATGCTATCGTGACGCGCTATCGTATATTCGTTAGATTGAGTGAACACTGACCTTGCGAAGAAGGCCGCGGCTGCGCTGGCCTGCGCCGGCGTCCCGGGCACCCCGCTCACATTGTACGAGTACTTGGTCTCCTGATACACCTGATACATGTTCGGCGACTTTGAATGTGACGATCTGTGATAATAATGATCGCCACTGTGATGACTCTTCTCCGCCTGCTGCTGACCGATCTTGGCCAGGCTATAACAACTCTGCGTGGACGAGGACGGCGCCTTGCCGTGACACTTGTCGCCCTTCTCGCACGAGGTGGACCCATGTAGAAGATGCGACTTCTCGTGCGCAGACACCGGTACAGATGCCGGCTGCTTGTCCACGGTACCGTAAGCCTTGAAATCGGCGTAGCCCTTTAGTTCACCGTAGTAACGCAGATTCTCGACTTTGTAACCGTGTCCGACATCGTGACCCTTGGCCTTGCTGACCTCCTGCGTGGTCGACTTCATTCTCTCCGCGCCGCACTTGCCGACCGTTGACTCACTGCCGCCGTGCAGAACGGTCTTTCCTGATATCTTCTCAATCTTCAGCATGGATCTCTCGCTTGGGCGACCTTGAACCGCGTCGCTGTTACCGCCCCGATTCGACTCCGACCCGGTACCCTTGTACTTGTCGCACGTTGTTACCTCGCCGTACGAGCCACCGCCACCATCGTCTGGGAAGACATTACCAACGATCCCGCTAGCAACAACGTTGCTACCATCTATTCCACGAGTCTGATAGTGTTGCTGATGATGATGGTGATGATGATGATGATGATGATGATGATGACCCTTTATAGATTCGATGTGACACCGGGAATCGCTGTCAATTCTGGTTTCTTGCAACAGGTTCTCCTTGCTATTGTTGTTATTATTGTTATTGTTATTGTTATTGCTGCGCACGTCACACGTCTTATGAGAGAAACGTTGTCGTCCAACCACAGCACGTGTTACTTCTCGCGCGGTCGGCGTGATACTGGCCAGATTAGAGGGCGTCTCGGCGCCATGAGTGCCGGTGTTCCCCCTTCCTGCGTTGGAATTACCGCCTCCGCCACCGCCACCGCCACCGCCCCCGCCACCGCCACCGCCACCTTGTCGTTTGCCTCTCTCCTCCTGCCAAATGATAACGCGACATAGTATAGTCGACGCGTAGTACTACGATTCATGCACGTTCCTAACTCGCGACCGTCGCCACATGAGCCAGTCAAAAAACGGAGTATTAATGGTAGAGCGCGATCGAGAACGGTTAACAGTTTCTTCCAAGTCAACTTTTCGAGAAAAATTGAATTTATTTATAAGAAAACAGTTATTCGTAATTTACATTAAAATTTACTTTGCGTTGTTAGTCTCTGCATTACACTGTTAAGTTTGTAGTGTCAAATTATACTCAATATTTGAATTATCTTTAATTATTATTAATTCTATATAAGTCGCCATTGTACCTACTCAATATGTTGTTAATTTAACTAAAACAATAGAGTTATACAATTTAACTGAGAGATGTATTAAATTTTATTCAAATTTAATTTATTATTTAACAAGTGTATATGTTGATGTGATTGTTTACTTTGAAACTAATAAAAATAGGATTGATTTACAATTTTGATACACAAATGGAGGTAATAAAATGCTGTTATCATGGGATTGAGTTATCATTGTTTCTTTAATTGATATCTAACATATATTACTTGATGTAAACAGAGTTTAACATAAATTATACTAACAGTATAATTTACTTCATCAAGCACTGTTAAATATCAAGTAGCCCCACTAGATATTAATTAAAGGAGCAATAACTCAATTTCTTGAGTTAAGTAACATTTTGTTATTTTTAATTTACATGTGTGTTAAAATGTAAATCAAATCATTTCTGTGGTTGAATTGCTTATTGTTATTTTCAAAGTAACACGCTCTCGATCGCACCATCATTCAGAGTTTGAAATCTAACAGTATAATTTAAATTCGTCAAACAATTTCATAATAAAAATATCGTACAAAATTTTATATAATTATTTTATTATTATTTCAATTTTCATAATATTATTTATAATCGATCAGTAAAAGAAAGAGGTTTCGGAGTAACCTATACTTTTACAGAGGAACTGAGAATTTCCTATACGTTACAGCTTACCTGGATCCTCTTAAAGTCATCCTGCCGTCTGGACACCTCGGCGTACTTAGGCGGATCGACGTGATACTTGGGTGGCGGTTCTGATTTCAGCGGAGTCTCCTGATAGCGTGGCGGCCTGTCAAACTGTCGATACTTGGGCGGATCGATATACGGATTATTCCGGTGCCCGCAGTAATTCGGCAGTTGACACTCCGTGAGATCCGACTGCGACCGGTTCAGCTGGTGGTAGTCCGACGTTAGCGCGTTCATCAACATCTTCTGCTGCTCCTGATGACTCTGTTTGCCGTGCTTTGCGATCTGCGATCTCTCTTGACCATCGGCGTGGGACTTGTCGTGGGACTTGATACTCTTATCGATACGCTCCTTGCACATCTCAGACTTATCCCTCCTCTCCTGACCGGATGGGAGTCCATCGATCCCGTAAAAGGTCAACTCCTTCTTTAGCTTCTGATGCGACTTGTCATGTTGCCGTGGATTTTCCAATTTCACAGGCGGGTCTATCTGATAGAACGTGAGCTCGCGGGAATCCTGGGACTTCGAGCGCGTCTCTTGAGACAAGTGATGATGCTGTTCCGGCTGAGAATGGCTGCGTGAGTACCGTTGATCGAATCTTAAACCGTCCTGGTACTTCGTTCGCGCGAATCTCTCGTTAGCGCCGAGCTTGTGTCCGTATTCGAGGTACTCGTCGCCATATTTAAAAATTTGCCGCGGCTTGTATTTCTCTTCAAATTGCGAGTAATTATAGGTGTTGAAACCGAACTGATTAAAATTCCTGCTGAGATTCGTGGAATCGTAATCGGTCGAGGTCACCGCTTCCACATTTATCTGGAACAGAATGGAATAAAATTTTACTAAAATATAAAAATCACACAGAAAGAATAGCTTTATTAAAGTATCTACAAATTTAGTTAAATATAAATCTGCACAACAATTTTATTACATATTCAAATTTTTATTTTAATATAACTTTAATGTTGTTTTTTTAAAGATGTCTTGTACAATATCAGCTAAAAGTAATTAGTCAAAAAATCAAGTCAAATAGTTAATACCAGCTGTCAAAAAATTTTGTTATAAATATATTCTGAAACTGCAAAAAACAAACAAATTATAATTTGACTTTTAATGGTTCATACAACTATTACCATATTTTTTCCAGTTTCCGATAAACTTTTAAACGAGTAAATTGAGCCAAATAATTTTAGACAAATATATTTATTAGTTTTTTTTGTTATATAAAAAATTTCATTTAATTAATAATTTCCTCATTCCAAATTTGCAAATGAGTCTTACAAAAAACGATTTTACATAAGAATCAAGAACTCTTATTAAAACTTGCGGTGCCAAAAGATGAGGTGCCAACTTCACACACGCAGAATCAAGGCAAAAAAAATTAAATAGCTTGTAAAGTAATAAGGAATTATTAAAGTAATATGCTCAAATTTTGCACGGATACTCATTGTCAGACGTAATAATAGAACAATTTAGAAAATTTTTATGTTTTTGTATTGCTTTGAGTTGAGGCGCATACATTCTTAAATTTACGATTGATATATTTTTCAAAGTAAACGAGATACTGATGACGACGAATAAAGCGTGAGACGAGTATCCTCGAAGAATCCACGCAAAACACACGAGTGGATTTAAGAAAGACGAAGAGGAGCAAGAAGCAGAACTAGAGGCAGCGACGGCGGCCATAAATCGGGGAAGACCGTCTTCTTAAATGCTGGAGTATTTAGCACGAAACAAAAAGTCACCATGAGATAAATAAAATCTGACACTGGGAAGGCGTACCATCACTATCCACCACAGCGTGTCTTGAATAAAGCCTCGCTCGCTCCAACAAGGGAGACAAAAATGATGCGCAAGAACCCCACCAGAACAGATCGAGGGGGTTGAAGGAGATTCGGAGCTTGTGTCGAAAATCGAGCCAAGGAAACCGGTTCGCACCTCGAGATCTGAAGGCCAATCGATATATAGTATGTTTCAAGAATGTTCACGTATGAATTTTTTAATTAACGCTTTGAGATCAGTACTTTTCTTTACAAAAATTAAATTTGAATGTAAAATTGAGCTATGTTAAGATGTTCCATTAAGCTAGCTTTAATTAAGCAGAATTCTTTTGATTAAGTCATACTTTTGTCAGGGAAAATTTAATTTGGTGCCCTTTTTGCCATTGGATATTTCTGCAAATATATCTTAAATTAACATTCTGTTAAAAATTTATCTTATAAATATAAGAAAGAGTAAAATATCGTTATCAATTTTCATCCTTATTTTGACCACGTATCATAAAAATTGGTAGATTTTTCTTATTCGTTTTCAATTTAAAAATGCAAACAGCAGTCTTAAAATTTCTGCTGAGAGAAAATTTTGTCTAAATTAATTAAAGAGCTCGTAGGTAAAAGTGAGCGTGAAGAATTTGAGACACCCTGTATATGCGCAGGACCACCTTCAAAACCGATGTGTCCGAGATCACATGCGATTTCGCTTTCTTTTCGTGCGAACCCTTATCCAGAACGCTGCGAGGCACGATGAACAACCGAGATGCCTGGACGCGATTAGCCGCGGCGACTTCGCGAAAGTCGACACGCTAAAGTAACGTCCTTGTGCACATTTTACGTGTAATAAGAGGAACGCTCGAGCCGAGGACCAGATGATCGCGCGAACAATCATCTAACGTATAGTTTCTACAGATCACCCAGTACGTGTATCCGACACTTCGTAATTCGTTTCGCGAATCAGAAATGCCCCCGCAGGGCCACGGTTATATATTACAGCAGGTAATGAAGACCCTCAACGGACAAAAGCGGTGAGCTACCGACGACGCCTTATTTATCGCTTCACCTCAAATATAAAATTAACATGTTGAGAAGACGGGACGTTCCGAAATAGCGGAATATCACGCGTTGCGCCGGCATCTTTCTTTCGTTCCTCTACCCTCTTTCTTTTCTTCCTGCCAATTTCATCAACCCCTTTCTCAACAAGGAAAACACGCGCGGCGAGACCGAGGTTGAAACTCGCGCTCGCGCCTTTCACTTTTATTATCGTGGAGCTCGTTAGACCGACCGTTCCAAGAATGTTAACCCGGAATTCGTCGCCGGAGGAAATTTAATGTCCCCCTATTTTTACAGAACTTCGCTCGTAATGCGAAAATGTGGCGACGGCGTCTACGGTAAATCCTAATGGAGTATGACGTAATTAATATACTCATTCTTCAATTTGTCTAGCGCTTAGTTCAGGACGTTATTACCTTGCAAAATGATAAACTCGATTTTCCACGCTATTTAAACTTTATTCTTGGCTGTTGGAAATATATTCAACGCGAATGCTGTGTACAATAATTTAACGACGGTCTAATTATTCAGAAAATCAGATTTTGTTTAATTCATCTTTCCAACGTATTTACACACGGACATAAATGTTTGTTTTCTTTTTTTTACATTTGCGCATAAAACACAGAGATACATATATCAAAGATAAATACAACTACCGTGTAAACATATCGCTATTTTAAAATTTATAACAGAGGAACATATGTATAAACGAATAAAACGTGCCATCGTATCAATAACAGTGAGTTTTCGGCTATCCATCCTGGTAGATTATTGGATCCTGCTTATCGTACATAAATCCAGTGACAGATGTAAAAAATATTGTACAATACGTCGAAATAAAATATCGGCATTGCATGTCGAATCTACCGTATGCGCGATTTCTCGGTAATAAAAAAATATACTCGTTACTCGACTCGTGATGAAATGTTCCGAATGTACGATACGTTGTTGACCTCGATGCCTTGATGCCATTTTTTTTCACGATGATGCCGGATGACGTGTGTATCATTATTAAATATCATTAAAGAGAAACGCTGTTGAGTCTCACGGAAAATTGTATGATGTAGCTTGTATTTCGTCGAATAAATTTCATGCTCATACATGTATATTCGCGTGTAAAATCCTTGTATTAAAGGAGAGAAAGAGAGAGAGAGAGATAGAGAAAGATTTACTTCGATATTCTCTTTCCTTCAATTATTAAAATTACATTACTTTAAAATCTATAACCTAATACATTACTTTAAAATCTATAATTTAATACATTATTTTAAAATCTATAATCCATATAATACATTACTTTAAAATCTATATATAATTTAATACATTATTTTAAAACCTATAATCTAATATAAAAAATTCCTTTCTATCCCACGCAAATGAATTATAATTTGATGCCATTTTTACAATCATGTCACGTATATTTTTTATCAATAAATTATTCGAATTAATATTCAATTAATTGACAATTAGAACAATTCTATGATATACTTGTAACCTTTCGTTATAAAGGTAAATTATAAATGTTTTAGAATATTATATATATATGGTTATATCTGCACAATAAGTATTGAAATGAATTCATTTGTCCAATATGATTTTTACGGGCACGGGTCATGCAACGTTCGCAAAATTGATAAATGTACTCTGCATTCATCTTCATCACTCATTTATGAGCATAGCGGATATGTTCCGATGGCAATGAAAGCATAGCAAACGATCGCGCGTTGCAACCTCAACCTATAACTCATCCCGTCGCATAATTTGGCAAGCCTAACTTCCCTGTAGGGTGTCGAAGTGAATCGTACTCTTGGATCGTCATAAATATTAATAGAATCTTTTTTTGGCAGGTTCTACCACGGAAGAAGATAATCGTGTTGTTTACGGTGCCAATAACAAGCTCCATCGTTGTTGGGCCTCATTCCTATACGAGGCGAGACTCGTTTCGAAACAGGGCTCCATAATTACGGGTGCTGCTAAGATTCTCTCCCGGTACATTCGGTGCCCTGTTAGGAAGCGTCCGAAACAACCTCGTTTCTCATTAGATCAACGCGTGTGTGAAAATTACAGCTATCAACGAGGTTAATCGAGTCAATGTACGTACTTTACGCGAAACCATGTTAATGGAAAAATTACATCGATAAGGTTGAAACATTACGACTAATATTTCATAATAATTTATATGGATAGTTAATAGTATACTTGAAAAGAATGTTGCACATGTTGTTTTAATGAAATTTTAATACAGATAAATTTGATTTAGATGAAGCAAATGTAACATTTAAATAAAAATAGATTCTACATATCAGAATATTTTTATATTTAAAAATATAATAATAAAATACTTTAGTATAGCTATATAATTTATAAAGTAATTTTTAAATATTTCATTTATTTTTGCAAACTTTTTTTACTCAAATCAAGTAAGAGTAATTACAATATTTGATAAATCGAATACACGTGATCCAACAAGAGATTCAATCACGTAACAAGAATGTGATAATACCAATTCGTGTGAAAGTATCAGGTGACTCAATTGAATCCATTCATCTGCGGACAAATCGATTTTTTCCAAAGTCGGTGGTTCACATTTCCATTTGCTCGCCGACGCAGTTTTGCCGGCTGGAAAACTGCAACTACACAAAGGAACCAGGACTACGAGTGGCAATTTCTCTTTCGCAATTTCGAAATTATTAATTTAACTGGTTCCCCTTTAACGCTACTGCGCCCGCGGCTGATATTTCCCCCATAGATAAAGAGCAGAGCGCGCAGAATAGAAACTACTGAATAAAGGAGACAAAAGCATAAAATGAAAAAGATGGAAAGACCACAAAGATAGAGAGAGATAGAGAGAAAGAGCAAAAGCAGTGCGCGACGGTGGTATCCTTGGTTACCGTGTAAATGAGGCGATGAACAAAGTTCCGCGTGTAAACACCAAGTAAAGGTAGATAACGCGGTTAGTTCCGGCCGCGTGGTTGCTCATGAAAATGCTGAACGACAAGCAGCGAAGTTATAAGAGACGAAAGTGATTCACTTACGAAATCCATATGGTTGAAAAACTTTAAATCCGACCTCGCATTAGACTCATGCGGAGCTTATTATAATTAACATTTCCGCAGTTAAATTCTTATTTTTTGCTTCACGGTATTCTCGTAAAATTTAGCATTTTCTGACGGCTTAATTTTAACAAGAGAACGAACCGACTACCGTCCTGTACTTCTCGCAACATTACCCCCTTTTTTTTTTAAATAATTTTAATTAAATTCCCGAAACACACGTGGAACAATGTTAAAGCTTCGCTTGCATGTAACAACAGCGTCAGCATATAGCGACGTATACATCTAAATTGAGTGAGAGCCGACCATAACGCCGGAGTGACGAGTATTATTCACAACTAAACCGCAGCTGAAAAGTACACGATGATGTTCGGTGTTATAACTGAATTTTCCATTCCCCGGAGGGATATCAGGGTCGGTACATCCGATTTTCACGGCGGACTGACCTGTCTCAATGCTATCTGCCCCTTCACCGCGGCCAATCAAATTAGAGACGCTCGGTCGGGTAGCCGAATGAGAATCCTTGGTCGTTTTGTTATATGTATTTTGTTTCAGCACCGCGTAGTCACGTAGTGTTACGGCAAGGGACAATTGCGACACAATTTACCGTCACATTTAGCGCAAACACATGCGACGAGATCACGAATAACGCATTTTACTCCACCATCATTCATCAATTTACGGAACTTACACAGCTGTTGCTATATAATCGAAGATATCACTGTGAACATTTTTATTGAAATTTTCCAGAAACGTTTCATTAGTTACTTAAAAATATCAGTTATTAATTAAAAGATTTTAATATTTATTCTGCCTTATCAGAACAACTAGAAAGAACATGATAAAAGAAGAAAAATAAAAATATAAAATTATAAAAGAAACAAAATACAAAAAAACATAAAAAATTATGCACACCATTTAGTAATAATTTGAAATATTTACTGACATAAAAGTATTTAGTATTTCTGACTATAATTGCATGATAAAATAATAACGATTAACTCTATTTTTATAGTTATTAGTTATTGTTGCTATAATATTAGTAATGATATTTATATTTATATAATTTTATATACCAAAAAGAATTAATTTAGCCATATATTCTTTTAGTATATAGAATTATATAAATGTAATTATTGTTACAAACATTATAATAACAACTATAAAAGTGGAGCTTAAATCATAATTATTTTACCATGTAGTTATATTCACAAATACAAAACACCTTCCTTATTCGTAGAAAATTCGTTAGTTTAATCTTAACGATATAAGATCGATTATGTATCTTGGTATTCGAACCGTTAGCCTCGTTCAGCGACGGCACGCAGAGAACGAATAAATTTCCCGATTGACTGACTGACGTGCCAGAAAAGCGGACAGCGACCAGGGCAAAGGCCCAGACAAAAAGATGATTCGCAGATAACGGACGAGAACCGCACTGGAAGATATAGAGGCCGAGCAATCTCTTACGGTTGAGTTTGCACCACCCCGGGAGAGCCTCCCTCCGATCACTCCGAATAATCATCGCGAGACACACGAGGCTCTCGCATCATCGCCTCCGCGAAAATGAGAAAGTCGAGAGTAAAAATCTGTGAAAGGGAGGCTTTAGCATGTACATGCACGCACGCACGAAGCGCACAAACAGGAACGGAAAAAAATTCTCGAACAAAGCGAGGACGGGCCGTGAAATAACGATCCGACATTTCTAATACTGCGGATAGGTGAGAAGAAGATTGATCTTCAAGGGTACCATTGTATGCGCCCGGATAAAATAAAACAAAACTTCATCGCGTCCACCATCGAAATAAAACGCCCCCCGCGTTTTAAATCATTCGCCCTTGCCACAGCGCGCAGCGCGGTTTCAATAATGAAATTTGTCACATCGAGTTAACATTTCACTCGATGAGCGAGAATGATTCGCTTAACATTTTTGGTTAAATAACGATTTGAATGGGACGTTAAAGAATTATGCTCCCGCGAGTACATTGCGCTTGTCGATATCATATTTCATTTGATCAATGAATCTGTCACAAATAAATAAATGGATTAAAGCATTTATGTACTTATGCATTATCACATTAAAATGATAAAATAATAACGAACTGTTTAATTAGTTTTTATAGTTTACATTGCAGGATACAGCTTTCTACAATATATACCGTATCCTTCTAAATCTACACAATTTTGAGAGAACAATTTTGTTGACAGATTAAAAATTTTGCTAGATCTGAAAGTAATTTTATTGCACTATCAAAATATACACAAAATACACATAGAAAACTACAAAATGAGCAATATTGCAAACAAATGTTGATGTTCTATAACAATTTGAGTTTCCAACAAAATTATTTTCAGATTTGTATCTAGAACAATTTTAGATCTTTAAGCAAGATCTAATTCTTTCCATGTACGATCGCTAAATCATGTGATTCTGGCTATATTGTGGAAATGCAGTATACTCATTTCTCTCCCTCTCCACTCTTATCTTTTTTTTCTTTCTCTCTTTGAACCTAATCCTGTTTTTCCACGGATGGAAAATCATGCAATTAACTGATTAGCGAGAGATAATTGTGCATATTACGTTCCCAACGAAGCCACACAAAGTTCACATTAACAATTATTGATTGATGTTTTTCTTTCATTAAACGAAGATATTATGATATTAATCTCATGTGAAAACGTGACGTTTATTCAATCTTTTTTCGCTTTTCATTTATAATATATACGTATATATATGGCCCGAAAAGCAACAGAATTATATTAAATTTGATATTAGCGGCTATTGTTAAGTAATCCAAAAATCTTGATAAATACGCTGATATATTTAGTGAAAGAGCAATGCGATTTCACATCGTTCGGGTTGTAGAGGCTTAAGTTATTCGAACGCTTTGCCAATCCAATCTTTTCCAGACCTATCTCTATCTCTTTCCTTCACGAACTCAGAAAACATTTGTATCTCCGAATGATATTTCCTGAAATTGCTTGAATTTTTCGGATCCAATTGAGTATACAACTAGGAAAAAGGGAATTGAACAGCTGCGTTAAAGGCCAGAACGAGTGCCAGAAGTTTCTACAGAAAATTTAACGATTTGAAAGAAGAATATATGAATGTATAAAGATTACAGTAGACTTCTAAAAACTCAGATTTCTTGAAAAGATTAATTTGTCATTATTGAAATTAACCAAACATCAATTTTTGGCATTTTTAACAATTTTTTACTTCAATATACTATTACGCTTGAAATAAAAATCCACCTTTGCACAGAAATTTTTCAAGTACACCACTTGAAATAGTAATTAACTATAAGATAGTAACTCAATTATTTTCGATTGTTATAATGATCAATGCTATAATGATGAAATGTCAAATGTCCTTCTTAACTCGATTTACAGAATCTGTAAAAAATTGCGTAACTTTGTGTACACCGTGTAGACATGTCGACGACGTTGCCTAATGCATGTAAAGATACGAAGTTGCATACCCAAGGAGCTATAAAATATTCTTTCGTATAAAGCAGTACCACATACGTGCTCGGATTGCTGCGAGTGCCTTTACGCGCACTTGACAAATAGCGAGCATCGATACGCGGCTAAATTAGCATTTCGCGAAGACGGGGAAAGGCAAAACGCAAGACACGTGCAACTGGCAGGAGCGTTGAGCAATCGAATTGTTGGGCAAAATCAACTACATAATTCCCAGGCAGTATTTACCTTTCGCAGGGGCAAGAGCCAGCGAACTCTAATGTTCATTTGTCGAGAGTCATTCGAGTTGTTTGACTTGTTCAGTCTCTGTGCGGAGTAATTCTCTGCCGACGAGTTTACTACGCTCTGTCATCGGGAGATGGGGTTAATCCGTCAAAGTTCACTTAACGCAATTCTCGCGTTTCTCATCGACATAGCAAAGACATATGTATATAGACATATATAGTTCCTAATAGTTAATATAATCACACTTAATTATAATGACGCCAACATACTTTTATTTTAATTTTATTATTACGTTTCAATTTAAAAATCAACAAATAATAATAAATACATGAAAAAAAAACAGTTTTGGTAAAATCGTGAGTCTATGATTAATTGTTTTTATATATGAATATTTTAAATGTAACGACTGCGTAAAAAAAAGACTGTGTGTGTGATTTGTATTAATCTCTCTGAAATACTTTTTTTACCATAATATTATAACTTAATTGTATTCAAAGTTAGCAATTAAATTATAATATTATATTTAAAAAAGCATTTGTGATTAATAATAATATAAACAAATATATAGAAAATTTTGTGTAAATGTCCGGACATAGGTACACGTTCGGTCACTGGGACATTTACTTATTGATCTTTTCTTCTACTTGATTAAATGATTAAACATTATCGAAGACGCTATATTCGTAGCAAAACAAAACAACAATTGTTTCTCAGAATAACACGTTAGAAAAATAATAGTTGAGCATGCGGGTAAAAGTGTCCGTCTTACCGGGAATTTTCGAAAATATTTGCAGACGAGCGTGTAGGGCTTCGAATTCTGGACGGAATAGGACGCAGTCGTGTTATATGTCGCTGGCGAAAACGCCGCGAGCCTTTTAAAGCCCTCTGTTATCCCTGGCAGGCTCCCGAAGGACACTCTTATCTACCGGCCGCTGTTTGCTTTGCGGATCTTAACAGGGTAACGTTCGCCGCCAGAAACGGTCCAGGAGAATTTCTACATCGACCGGCCATACGACGGGAGCGCGGAAGGAAGGGTGAGTAGTGAAATAACAGGAGCGAAATGCGCAAGGGAGAAAATGGGGGAAGAAGAAGAAGGCTGACGGGCCCAGCGCACCGCATGGCCCGGCCTCAAGGAGGACCACCATTCGGATAAGACGACAATCCGCTGCGCAAATGCCACTGGGATTTAGATCGGACGTCTCTAATGGCAGCGGGATTTCAATGGCAAATGGCACCTGCCAGATCCTCCACCGCTTGTTTGGCCAAAGGATTTACGAAGTCTGACTCTCGCGGCGAGGTATCCAGACAAAAATTAAAGGCCCGCTAAAAAATTCCGTTAATCTGGATCTATTCTGCTCGACTGACCGCCCATTGTCGGATATGGTGCTGCTGCATGACTGAAAATTGAATGAAAAAAACTTACTTTCACGTGGTAGTTTAGAGATATTGCCAAATGTGTGTCTTATATATTAGATGTAATCAAGCGTTTCATATTGTAACTTCTTTTTATTTTGTTAACTTTAATTTCTATTTTAAATTAAATTTTAAATTAAATTAAAAAATAAGAATATTTTTTAAATGGCCCTAGATCCATGAAATTTTTTTGTATTAAATTTGATTTTTAATTAAAATGACTATTTAGTATTTTTTTTCTATAAATATAAAAAGTCAAGTATGTTACTCGTTTCATATAATGACAAGACAGTCATTATTTGTAATTAATAATGTAAAAAATATATAATAAATAAATACACATATATTTATATATATATATATATTTATATGTATGAATGTCACAAAGAATAGTATCATGAGGACAATAACAAAAGCTAAAGTTGGTCTCACGACCTCCCAATTCAATTCCGTCGAACTGATCACCGAAACAGTAGCGACAAAAAAATCTGTCCCTGTAACCGGTGCAATCTCGATAAGACGGAGGAGTCGTCACCCGGACCCGATTCGAGATGGCGAGCAAACAATCTAACAAGCAAAAAAGTCCCTTTTATAGCACGGACGCCCAATGCTTGTTAAGAACGCCCTGCTTCTGGGCCGCTTTCTTCCTCTGGAAGGAGAAAATGGAGCAGTAAAAGAGGAAAAGGGAAAGAAAGAGAGAAACGTGAGAGAAGAGAAGTGACGAGGGAGCCGTGTTCTTCGTTAAGAGACGGCAGTGTGGCACCTGGTGCACGATTACGCTGGCACTGCGCGCACATGGGGTTTACCGATCGTAGTTCCGGGGGTTGAAGAACGGTCCGACGACATCATGACGGATGGGAACGTCAGTGACTGCTCTTCCTAAGTCGAGACTCGAAACGAAGGCGCTACCATGCGTCGAGTGCGTTTCGCTCGTTCGTTGTCCACTTTCGAGCTCTGCGCGGTCCCGCAATGCCAAAGTTTCGCGTCATCATCGATCATCCGACGATCGCATCTTGTGCATGTTACGGAAAGACAGAGGTACTGTGAGGGTTGATCAGGGAAGATAATCTTACTAGGAACACAACGTTGGATTAATATTGTATTGGCAAATAAATTCATTTGATTTTGTTAACTGAAAATTATAATTATACAATATTTTTATTACAGATGAACGAAATTTAAATAAAAAAAAAAAGGAATTTTAAAGCTTGAAATATCTACTTTAAAAGTTTCCATATTTTTTTAGTTTATGTGAATTTGATAATTTTTACATATAGAAAACTACAAGCTGAAAAAAATAAAAAATTTATTCTCACTTTGTGCCCCTGTCACATGCCCAAAAAAATTTGCAAATATTTTCGTAAAAGTTTCAAGTTTTCCCTCTAATTTTTTTTGTCACTTAATTATTCTCGGATTAGATAAAAAAGCATTTTGACTTTTTGATTGCTTATAACTCCGTTAAAAATCATCATAAATACCGCAATAAAAAACAGATTCTTAAAGCTGAAATTTTGCTCAAATGATATAATTGTTAATTTTTAAAAAATAGAATATATAAAATTATTTCATTCTATCCTAAAAAACCGAACAAATTTATTCGCCAACCTGATACGTCAGGCATTAAAAGTGATAAAAAGCGTTGTTCCTAACGGTGAAAGTATAATATTCGATATCTAACGTTTACAAACATGGAAAGAATGGTTTTGCTGAAATATTTAAAAGTTTAGCTGCATACAGATCTGAAAATTATTTTGTTGGACCGTCAAAATAATTATGTAAGACGCTCAAACTAGTTGCGGATGTCAAAATTTTTGCAATATTCCTGATTATGCTTGAATATCTCTTACGTAATTATTTTGATATGATTCAACAACATATATTATTTTCAAATTTGTATCTTTAGATACAAAATCATTCTTTCCATGTAGCTATAATTAACTATTCAGTATTTAAAATTTATATAAAGCTTTCAATTTATAACTTCCGGTTTTTCTTAAATTTTGTCTGATGTCAAAAAGTGTCGGAGCTATTACGAAAGTTTCTCGCGAGACATAAAGCACCGCAACGAAAAACCAAAGAGGAAAGGCCACTCGCCTACGACAAAAGCTCTCTGCTGAATCATTACACCCTTACGAGTCCTTTGATTTATACGTGGGGAACGTCGCTTCTAAAAGACGACAAAGAAATTACTCGGCATTCGTAGGCTCGCTCTCTTCGCCG
Organism: Trachymyrmex cornetzi; assembly: GCF_001594075.2. Classification (NCBI taxonomy): domain Eukaryota; kingdom Metazoa; phylum Arthropoda; class Insecta; order Hymenoptera; family Formicidae; genus Trachymyrmex; species Trachymyrmex cornetzi. Next base: position 811,913 of record NW_017296901.1, read on the forward strand.
ACGAAGGGTCGCGGAAGCATCGGCCGTCGTAAAAGCAAACTTCTCTACGACGAAGCGGCGACGGCCCAATTTCACAGAACCGTAAAGTTGCGAATAACTGCTCGCTCTTGCCGAGAAATCGACAGATGTCGAATTGCTGATATAAAACACTTGAATACAGACGTCATGTGTGTAAAATGCGAAAGAAATCATATTTTAATCGAAAATCAAACGGATTATGAAAACGACTTCTGTCAAAAAGATATAATGATATAAAAATAGAAAATAAAAATGTACATAAGGCTGTAACGGCAAAGTACAGCTACTCTTTGCTATAACGGTAAAATATGGTTACTCTGAAATTTTGAGATCTGAGAGGAAACTAATACGATTCTTCATTGTCAAATAGAAAGAAACTGCGAAAATGCCATAGAATATAATGATAAGCGAATGTATGTAGAAAAATATTACTATCTTCCCATACTAATAAGAAAAGGAAAATTTGATGGGTTTTAATCCTAAATGGTATTCAATTACCGAATACCGTCTCTCGATAATCCATTATGGTTCTTGCATCCTCCCTATACCAAACACGCATTTCGTCCGTGACTCGTACGTTTTCTGGAATTTATCAGACCGGATTGGATCGTAAATGGGTTTTATATGGTACCGGCCCGAGGGTGGACTGCAAAAACGCGTTCGAGGGTAGAAAACATACCGCGTGACGAAGTATCGTCATCAATGAAACGTTGAAATACAATTGTGCAATGGAGATATTTGAAATACTAAACGCCTCGTTAAATAAAAGATTTATTTTTATATAATATGTATATACATTTATTTGTATTTGTATATTGTATATTTTTTATATTAAATAACTAGTCAAATAGTAAATAGATAAATTTAGAGAAAGATCGGGTAATATTTATACCGCGGCTGATATGGAATAAGGATTGTTTAAAATATTAGACGCGTGTAATAACATTTATTAAGCTACTGGCAAGTTTATCTACATGTAAGAGCCGAAATCTTTCCATATTAAAAATAGAAACAGTGTTTATGTGTTAGTATGCATTTTATTATGTAGCTACGCCGTTATACCGGCACGAAATTAACTTCATCGTATTCTTTAAGATGTGGAGTTAAAAGTTTTCTTGTTTTAAAGTTGCTAGTTTTATTATTTTTTTTGTTGAGTGTAATTTACAGTTGGATTAATAACTTTATGAATCAGTTTTTAAATGATTGAAACACATAACTGGCAGCGTTTTTGTAACAATAAGATGAATAAGGATTTTGTTTTTTATTTCAATGTATCAGCTTTTCCTCGAGTGTAGCATCATTATTATGATAATTTTCGGTTTCCATGAACCATGAAGAAAAACGTAAAAATAACACGACTATCGAGCGAAAAAAGTTGTACCGTCCTTTATAATTCAAAATTTATAAGAAACAAGTGTTTAAAAAAATATTTTTGTTCAATACCACTCTCTAATTTATAAAAACTGTAAAATGTAACAGCATTTAAAAATGTAAAAATCTTGGTTATTTTCATTTTCTAATACAATTAAAAAAGTGTTTTGGTACATTCAGAGAAAAATATAGTTTTGACAACTACTAAATTAACAACTCTAACAATTTAAGTACTTGCAACTAGTTTTACAAAGTAATAAGAACTAAAGTAGTACCTAATACTATATTTTTATAGTACTATACTATATTTTTATAGTATTCGGTACTACTTTAGTTCTTATTACTTTTTAAAACAAGTATTTAAATTTTAGAATTGTACTTTATAATTGCCACGACTTTTTTTTTCTTTCAGTGTACAAAAATAATGTTTCACATCATGTATTACACTTAATTTTTGCAATCTAACAAAATGAGAGAAATCTCGAATAAATCTAAAGTAGCCAATATCATCCGACCTTCCCCTATAATCGATGTTGTCACAACATCGATCTAGCCATTTAAATAATTATAAGGACCGTCAAAACACAATTTATTCAAATTAATTGCATACGCCATATCTTTACAACTGCAGATTGTCATCATTATTAAAGAAATTACACAGAAGTGCCTGATTTCGACGACTTTTGGAATTGACGTCGTTGTCGGGCAGTGAAACGTGAAGCTGTGGATTCGAGTGGAGACTGGCTTCGAAGCCAAGGAGCGAAAAAGGGCTCGTAGCGCCGGCCCTACGCCATATTTACGCACTTGCGGCGGTCGTGCCAAATTCCGCACACCACCACAATGGGGTACGAGAGTGACGGCGCGGGCAAGTTAAGGGCGCAGGGAAGAGGGCGGGACCCCTTTAATCTTCGCGGATCAAAACGTCGCAGCGGTATAAGAGACGTTCCCTCGCCCAGGAGGTACGTGATTGCATCGTGTATTCGAGTGGAAGCCTAACAGCATTTCAAAGAGATGGGCACCGCAAGAAAAATTGCATTGTAATTAAAACCGTCGCTCTATCCTCGTTGCATCATATCGCGATGCCATTGAAAGTGCAAGTACGCCGAAGTGCACTCATGCCGAACACGTGTAACGTGATGCTCAATAAGAGAGATAACAACAAGGATCAAACTATTATTAGATACGTTATAAAGGATTCAGGTTATATTAATTAACTTATAATAATTTTTTTCATCTCTCTCCGCTTGGTGCTAAAAAGGAAAAGAAGAATCGATGAACTAGAATAAAAGCAGCTAGAAAGTGAGTAAAAAAAGTTTGCAGAAAAAAAGACGTAAACTTGCTTAATGCGGAAAAAGCGATCATTGAGACAGCTAATCACCGTATCCGAATAAGCACATTAAAACGAAGATAATGGTTAGGACGAACGCTAAATTAACTCTAACAAACCATAAATTTAAATGTAATCGCCTTCAGACTTTAATTGACTCTTAATAAGCCACGTTAATTCGATCGTCATCGAGTTTCGTTCCAACTTCTTACCATGGTAAGAATATAAATTTGCTCAATTACGGGAATTTAAATTGTTAACAAGTTACGCGCCAGCGTAACCCAATAAAAATTCTGTAACATTTATCGTTAAATAAAGAAATACTTTTTCTTTTCTTTTACATATAATATTTATTTCATTGTATAAATACTATTTCATGTAATAAAATTATAGTTAATTCGGTTTTCCATTTCTCTCCATTAATTGTTGTCTCAATGTTACTCAATAAATTTATTCATTAGTTTGATGAAGAAAGTTATCGGTGCAATCGTTTGTCGGTTTTCCCTTAGCCGATATTAATAAAGATGATTTCTTCCGAGAGGGAACATGCCAGTATCGTCCCGATGAAATGAGTTTCGTTTTGGTAACGCAATTTCGTGCACAAGTAGGAGGAAAACTGACCCTCGCAAATCCGGAAAAGGTCATCTTCGCCCTTCAGTTTTGGCAAACGCGTTCAACCCTCCGTGCCATAAACGGATTGTTAGCATTGATTAAAGCGCACTGTGGATTTCTGTGGAACGCTCCTTCGCCCATCACATCCATCCAGATCCTAGTTTATCATTCACGACTCTCTATGCGACAGGAGTGATTTCTCCTGCATTAAACTGGAATGGTTTATGTCTCGTACATCACAGACCGCGCGGGAAGAATTACTTCCAATCGACCCCTGACGTGTTGAGGGTGGACGCATAATACCAAAAGAGCTTATAAATCCTTAATTAAAGTACACCTCAACTTAATTAAAACAAAATCTAATCAATATATCCTGCGCAAGATATGAAAGACGTAACCAATACGATTAATACTTTGAGAAAAAAAAATGGTTGCAATTATCATAATTTAATTATAATTTATAGTCATTTTCGGTGCCAATTATATATCTTTTTGGTATAAATATATAATTATTGTTGCTAACATTATAACGGTAATAACTACATATAAAAATAGAGTTCCTAACATAATTATTTTACTATATAATTGTAGTTCCAAGTGTTTAATATTTATAACATTTTTCTCCATCAGTGTAATTATTGGAAGCATGATAAGAATCAATTGTAAGGAAAGAATTTATTCTTGCAAGGCAATTTACAATAAAAAGAAGAAACAATAATATTTAGAAACGATAAAATCATTGATAAACGATTCTTAATATTATATTTTCAGCCTTACGCTCTTTTACTAGCTCTGCAATATGTGATTATTATATTGAGCGTGAAATCTTGTGTATACTTTCTATAGGTATTTGTGAAAAATGATTTTCGCTTTAGAGATATTCCTGTTAGTGCTTTTACAAGAAAGTTTATGTCTTCCGTAAAACATATGGATTCTTCTCGTAGCAATCTCAAACAACCGACTTAAATAAAAAAAAATACAAAAAAGTTGTTCTTTTTATACTGCTCGTAATGTTTCGAAACACTGCTCGCACATCTTTTAATAATTGTGGGCTTCTTTATTTTCGATTTACCTGGAGAGTGCTCGGGACAGAATACGTCTTTTCACTCTTTCGGGGCGACTATTTTTTCCTGAGCGGCGCTCAAGGGGGATAGACTTGCATAAAAGAAAAGTCTTTCTGCGCGTATTAAGCTCGCCTAATGCGCGCGACTGGCGCATAATGGACGTCAGATGCCGTGCTGTATATATGTGCGAACAACCTTCGTAACGAAGCAGCTCGCCTTTTTCTCTCCGTTCTATCTCATGACGCGACATGCATGAATGCTTTAAGCTCTGAAAACTTACATAAAGAGAATTATCATTTTATAACAAATACGAACAAGCTTTCTCATGTTAAATAAAATATCAACTCTTTGTAAAATACAACATCGAGAATCGCAGTAAAAACAAGAGAAATACATGTTGAAATTATACACTGGAAAAGTCTGGTTGGATTAATTGAAATTCTGGTTGAAAATGGATAAATCAGAATTTTCTGGTTGAGTCTATTATAATTATAATTGAAAAATTCTAATTGAAAATAATGTCGATTGATATGATTAGAATTAATACATAATTCTTTTGGTTTGTTCGTTTTCAACCAAAAATATTTCTCACAATCAGCGTGGACGAGAAAAACACGAAATGTTTTCAATGCGTTAGCGCGGTACATGTCAAAGATTCTCATCGACGCTGACAAAAACGAAGTCTTGTAGCTGCGCCCAATAATTAGACAAAATAATTAACTTCTCGATGCACAAAGAAGAATGATGCGACAGACTCTCTCCCCAATGATCAGGACGACACGATAAAGTGAAACGAGAGATTGTCCCAGCCAAAGGAGGAAAAATAATTTCCCTTTGTTTATCATCGCCTGTTCGAGGGGGAAAGGAAGTGAACAGGGTGCTTTCTATGGACGCCCCGCAGCGCTTTTCTCGAGCGGAAGTAACGGTGGCGAATGCGCGGGAGTTTTTACGCATTCACGACAATTAATTACGCGTCGCGGGGGTGGAATCGCGGCCACGCGATTTGTGGATCCATCAGAAAACGAGCCGCCGGCCAGTGTGATGAAGCGGCCCTCTCGTTAACGCGTGTAATTAACGAACCACCATCGCTAATCATCGGCGCGCGCTGAGATGTGCAGACGAATTTCTAGGGATCCACTAATTACCGCTGCTAATCAGATTAGCTAAATGCGTGGCGTTCTGCCTCGGTGCTTTTTCTCAGAGGTTCACGAACGAAACGCTCCTTCCTCTCCGCCGCGCCGCGCCGCGACGCTCGCGTGCGTGCCGCGACGGCATATCACGTAAAAATGTCGTTAATGCGATCGATCCGGGTGGTCCCTTTCTCGCGATTCGAAAGCATTTCGGACAAATTGCATCCTGACACGCTCTCCTCCGCTCCCGGCCAACTGCGGCGCGGCGCGGCGCGTGGCCGCCCGTGGCTTCTCGTGACCGTATATACGTGGCGTTCTCGTGATCGAGTCGTGACCGACGCGTGCGAGGGATCAAACGCGGCTATAAGAGTCGTGGTTAAACCCTCCGATATGCCGTAGGGACAAAACGATTCCATATGTTCCTTCCAAGTACTTTATCGTATCTTGAGAGAGAAGAATATCAAGTTATTGAAATTTACTATTAAATTACCAAAGTAACAATTAAAATAAAAATTACGTAATATCAGTTATCTTTTGTATCTTATCCGAGTAATTAAAAAAATTCAGCTCTGTTATTTAAAATTAAAGCAGTCAAACTGTATGTGTAAACATTTTTTATAATTAAGTAGGGAAAGTGGCATGCGATCAGTTATACAAATTAAGAACATCGATAAGGTTCTTCATTTTATTATCACGTGTAGTTGCATAATATAATGACGTAATTAAACTCGACTCTCAAATTAATTGACTCTCATTGCATGTGATGTAAAATATAATTATTTTTACTGTTTTAAAAACAATTCTTGCTCAAATTACGCGCTTTATTGTTTTTTGCATTTTACTATTCTAATGGCATTCGCGTTTGCAGATTCTGTAAAATCAATTCATGAAAGCTCATTGTTTCGCTGATTTCGCGTACGTGCAAATGATAAGCGTTGGATGCACGAGTCGAGGAATGCCGTCGTTCTCATTTCTAACGAATCGCTAGAGATTTGATCTTCCTGCGGAAGCGAGCTCCAATATCGCTTAATGACCTGGGAGACAGGCGCCATGACGATCTCCATACGGCCCTTTCTTTCACTCTCCAGCCAGAAAGGACAGAGACTCACTCCGCCCTGCGCAGCCACCCTCGTCGAAGCTGTGATTTGATTCCGGGGACTCATCTTCTCGATTGGGGACGCACTAACTTTTCAATCAGTCGTCAACTCCGCGGTTGTGAGAGGGTGGAGCGGCTGAGACCATCCCCCAGTGACGAGCGTCGGAATCTCTCTTCGAGTTCATATCGTATTGTCCCGTGATATCGTTACGATTAAAATTTATCCAATATTTAAACAACGTTTGTTTTTTCTTCTGTTGGCCCAAACATTACTCAAAGATCAAAAAATTATTTCCCAAGAAATATCTTTAAAGCCCGCAATATTTCAATATTTCAATGGTGGAACGTGGTTAAGAACGTTACTCATTGATAAAAGTGAATTAATGGGATGATTTATAACATGACTGCTTTCGTCGCGAAAAATGGGTATGCATGAAAGATATTCTCACGAGACATGTGCAATAATACACCATGAATCGCGGGTGGGTGCATACAGTTACTCGCCGACGGCGTGGGAACCGCGAATGTGCGTTCTTAAATGCCGCTCTGAAATTTACACACATCCACGACCCGGCGCCATTAAAGTGGAAATAACGGAAAGAGGTTGCCAAAGGATCCTTTGAACGCTTCGATATTTCTGAATTATGGCACATGCATACATCATCTCGATATTCCCATATTAGAGACTGTCAAGGTATGTCGTAGCATAATAGTGCTAAACTATAATATTTCTCCGTATGGTAATTGCATAACGTTGTCCAAATTTACTGCTTATAATTCATCTTTTTTTGACATACTATTTTTAATAACAAATTAAAAGCAAGTTTTTTTTCAAAGAAGCGACATATCACTGTCAAAGTCCCGAAAATGTATTTCGATGTGAACAGATTTGCATAACTCTATTATCGCTTGCTGTTCATTGTATTAAAATTAAGCGATGGCGTGTAAAAACGACCAAATTTCGAGGGAAGAATGTAAAGCTTTTACAGAGAAAACCGCAGCGGCGCTGCGAAAAAAGTGGCATACTCGGCTGAAATCGTCGCAAATGAGACAGGTTGCGAATTCCGTCGGAATTCCTGAACATGGAAATCCGACGAGCACACGTCGATCCGACCACAATATATCGTGTCCGAGGGCTCTCGCGCTCGCAACCGTTTCGAGAGCAGCGAGAAAGTTTTGTCGATACTCGCGTACATTCTCCGGCCCTATAACGAATTCCGATACGTCACGCAGAGTTTAATATCGAAATTGCGAATATTAACTCGTTTAAAATCATTTATTGCCGCATTACTCGCTAATAACGCGCCCCACACTTTGGTGAGCGCGCGTGCAACCGAGAATTCCGCGATGCATAATGGACCACAAAATATAACAGAATAATTGTTGAATCACTGAATATCATTTTACGGAACGACGAGAAGAATTTTACGTTTAAAATTCCCAATTAATTATGATCATTTAGAAATTTTCTCAGTTTGGTGATACAATCACAAATGTATGTACAGGTCGCATACTAAATATCGCAATTATGAAAATACGCCATATTTATATACCATAATAATAATAATTTCCAATGCTATTAAATAATCTTTGTCATTTGGCAACAATAATTACGAAATTAATTTATTAATAACTAATAAAGGAATTATTAGATTAAAGTTTTATAAATGATTATGAAATAATATAATAAAATGTTTATCATTTTTTAAATAAAATATTTAATAAAAGAATCAAATATTTTGTTGATAAGATATAAGTGGCTACGAGAAAACGACGCAGAAAGATGACAGTTATTTTCTTTTATTTGGCCAATTTAATAAGAACGGAAACTATTAAAACAAATTAAAAAATTGGCAAAATGGCTTAAGAAAAAATAGGATGATTGCCTCAACCGTGGTCAAGGGAAAAGAAAATGGCAAGCGTGCCGACAACGAAAGTACGACGACAACGATTATTTCACTTTCTCAGCAAATGGCACATAAACATAGCCGCAGGGTGTGGAGGAAGGGTCGACAACGGATACGGCAAGCAACTCGAGTTAACCAACCGAATAGAAGTATGATTTATAAGAAGGAGGAGATTACCTCACGGAAAAACGAGAGTTCTTGCAGTTTGTGAGGCTCCGACAGGAATATCAACCTTATAGAAAATTGGACTAGCGTTTCTGCAGTCTTATCATTTAATAAAACAAGTAGAAACAATTTCAACATAGCCAAACTGCACTATCTTTACAGTATTAATGAGTAAAATATTTCTTCATTTTCTTCTATTTTCAAATAATATTTATTTATTTTGAAAAATACAGAAGATATATTTTTCAATTTATTCAATAACTAATTGTTTTTAATTTTTATCTGTTAATTCTTTTTTCTTAAAAAGCATTCTTAATTATTACACATAATTACTCCACATTTTGATTTTAATTTCAAAATAAATTTGAAGACAGTGAATAAAATATTACGTGAAAATATTGTATATATCAGACACACTTTATAATGCACTCTATTTTTCTATTTATCCTTTGTAATTTTCATATAATATATTACACACACGCACACGCGCGCGTGGGTGCGCCAACACACGCACATACATATTCGTTAAATTTGCATTCTGTTATCGAAGTTTCCATTTCCGTCTTTACGCGTTCCCTTGCGTCGGAGACATAGCACGCGAAGCAAGGGAACGCGAAACGTGGTTTGTCGCAAGAGTAACAGTTTCCTAATACACTTAACGATCTCTGTGCTCCTCCGTATCGTTTGCTGTTTCACGGTCATTTCTCTCCGACCCTGAAATTAGTGGGGCGGAAAGATACGCGAATCTCGGATATATTCCTGGCGAGTGGCGGGCAACCGCCCAAAACACTCCCGCCACCGTAACACTCCGGAAGTAAGAGGAGTTCCAGAGGTGGAAGGCGAGGGAGGATTTACGACCGCTTTGTTTCTCGTCAGACGGTCGGTTGGAAAAGAAGTCGATGCGCAGCCGGATGAGATTGCAACTCGATACACTCGCCTTCGACCCGAGAGACTTCATTAATACGAGCGGGTTCGCACGTATCGTTGATACGACCGATCTCGACGATGACTGGAAATTCTCTATGCCGTCCAATACGCTATCATAGGAGATTTGTTATGGAGGATATCCTTATCGTCCGGCAATTGTGTGCGTATAATTATAGAGTTGCAACGCATTGCGTGTGCGCTAGAATGTACACAGCAAGAAAGCTCTTCAAGGAAGGACCTCTTGTGCTTTTCAAGCAAGCCAAATATAGTGCAAGATACATTATTATCGTTGTTAGCTTGCCGAAATTGTCGAGAGAGATCAGTTTCAGATAAATTTTACATGTAATTACAGTCTTCCATTTGAGATCAATCTCTTATATTATGAGTTTTTTATTTAGCTTTGCATACCAGCAGAAAAATGACTCAATTAAACGTCGAATCGATGTCTATTAATTGACAAAATCATCATATCTCGATGTCAATTCGACATCAGTTTGATGAGTCATTTCTCGCTGGGATAGAGAGACAAGAGACTATTTTTATTGAATATAAAATATCGTTAGGATAATTAATAAGATTTTTAAATGAGAAAGAAAAGGATTTTTCGATTACAGACCTCTTAAGAATCACGGCAATTACTCAGCATTGTCATTTCTGATATAAAAGAAGTCAACTTTTGTCAAAGGAAGATTGCCCGACGACAACTACGACCAATTTCGATTAAGTTCGAAAGAGGCTTTCGCGAGCTGCGTTGAGCTGCGTTAGGGAGCAATTACAGAGCAGGATTAATTGCGGCCGCACGCCGGGAAAAATAAGTCCATAAATTAACAGTGCTCCACGTCGCGCTTCCTCCTATGCCGTTCTCTCACTTTCGATCCAACCCCGCGGAAATCCACCCCATGCCCAATCTTTTCTCTTGACACGGATAACTTATTGCTCCGACAACGCACTATGCATTTCCGAAGCGATTAAGCTGCCATGCGGCTTTTTTTGCATCTCCTTCCTTTCTCTCTCTCTCTCTCTCTACCCTAGTCGGTATGTCGTTACGATTGCACGGCGAGAAACTCCGGAAAAGTTTCCCGTGGGAGTTTGTGACGCCGGTAGTCGAGACAGCGATCCATTCTTACCCTGTATCGCGTAATTCATTCTGCGAGTATAATACTAAACGAATTCCGAGAGACTTTACCGAAAACATTAGAACAGGCTGAACAGGCTGATCAGAAGTATTCCGTCGTTATTATAACCTTTTAAATAGACCTTCTATCAGCATTCCATCTGACTACAAACTTTAAATTAGGTAGCGATTTATATTTAACGGATTGTAAGCAAGATACGTTTGCAAATTACGCTTTCCGCGACGTAAATGTATCGGAAGAACGCGAAGGTGTCACGGGTTTCGAAATCAGGGAAGGTACGCTGGTTTCGAAGCATTCTTCTCCGCTTTTCTTCTCCGTCGCCGCGGAGGGCGAAGGTCCTGGCCATTGGAAAACGCTGACTGGGAAGTAACTGCCCGCCAGTGAGGGACGTCGACGCTTTTTTTATGTGACACAAAGTAGCACTTTACCAAATGACCCGAATCTTTTTAGGGGTGCGATCGGCGTCGTTGACACTGCACGAAATCGCGCGCGAGAGCAAAATCGGGAATTCGTTTCCTAGAGATTGGAAGCCATCATAAAGGCTGCGTCGCGCGACGTTGAATTCCCCCGCCTTCGAACCTCTCACGTATACCCATTCGCAAATGGACGGCAATAATTTCATTATGGTCGGAAGTAATTGCGACTTCTTCGTCGATTTAAATGGTTCGAACAACGTAACGATTCTCAAGAGCCAGTTCGATTATGTATCAAAATGAGTAAAAAATGTTAAGTAGCCCCAAGAGGATTAATATTATTGCACAATATGTGATATTGCACAATGTAACATTGGTTTTAAATGATAGTGAGCGTTTAGGAACCGCTTAACAAAGCAAAGGAACGCAAAAAAAATTTCCAAAAGTAAAATTAATAAACAATAAACTCAGGAATATATCCGCGCGTCGGAAGAAACGAGACAAAAAGAGGGACCTGTATATCGACGCCTGTAAATCTCATCGCGTCGGCACTCACTCAGGGTCTCAACGACGTCGTTAGAAAAACGTGGGGCGGAATCGAGTCAATCTCTGGTGGCAAGTGCACCATTCGTTCCGGCGCGTATACGCGAGTATAGGTATGCGCCACGAAATATCCGGTTTATAAATATTAAACCGAGATCACAGGGGGCTCGAGAGTCGGGGGTAGGCATCATAACCTTAAGACGCCGAGCTGTGCATTGAGGAGGGGATCATGGGGGATTTGCGGACCGTATTCTCGTTCCGCGATATTACCCCTTACACCCTCACGCGCGGACTTACCGCTCGAGCATGCATACAGCTCTCTCGCGATATAACTCTGCAGTGTTATCCGCGGCATTATAGTGCTGTTGCACGTATGACACCCTTGAATAATAGCAACACAGCCGCGTATTTCCGCGGTGTGGCAAACGGGGAGTCACCCCGATTGATTTTCCGATTTCGAATCGTCGAACTGAGAGAAGGGGAAGGTTTCTTCACAGCGATTTCTCGAGGGGTCGTCGACAGCGGCGACTGGATTATGGCAAGCGTGTCGGGAGTCAATCGGTTGTTGAACGAATTAGAGTTAGCCTCGGGATGCGGATTATATTAATCATGTCACCATCTTGTAATCTCGCGTACTCCTGTTGCATTCTTTTATACATCAAATGTAGAGTCAAAATTCCATTTTTTAATAGTCATTTCAATTATCGAAAGTACTTTATCAACTAGACTTAATTTTACATTATCCGTGCTGTTTTTTCAATATAATCATTCGCGTGGAATGTTTTTGACACTCCGGCATTATATTACATTTCAATTTTCATTATCCTGTTTGATGATTTACAATTAAATAAAGAATGATAATATTCTGTACATTTTTTAGATGAAGATAAATGCAAATTTTTTTAAATTGTGAAACAATTTCCGTAATTAAAATTATTAGGATATCTTGGACAACTCACGCAATCAATAAGCACAATAATAACAATAAAATTAATCATGTAACAGTTATTTCAATAAAAATTTAATATTTTTAACAATAAAAAATATTTAAATATTCAAAGATACAGATATTCTATTCACAAAAATATCAAAAAATATATTGTATAATAAATGTAAAAATACAATATGAAAACGTTCGTGTCATAAAAGCTTTTTTTTTAACAGAAAGACATTTATAAAATCAATGCAAACAATAGATTTATTTTACAATATATAGTTCTCGAAAATATATGGGACAGTTTAAACAATACCTTTGTACACAACACTAAAATTATTGATTGTTGTAACAACATTAATATTTTGCACGAAATAATAAGAAAACGTTTCGCCTCCGTGTTTCATTTACATTGCTACCCGTCACGAAAAGGGATTGAAGAGCCGTGAGGGAGTAAGTTTACACCCTAGTCGTGCGCACGACTTCTCGTTATTAATTACTCCAAAATCCAGAAGCTGTCAACGAGCAGCGGCTCTGCGGTGTACAGCCATGAAAACAACGTCAACGCGAATTTCAGAGGCGTACATTCTAAGACGCTAATTGTACAAGATCAATCTAAAGTTTCATTGATTACTTGTCGCTCCTTCTGGCGATAGCGAACAACCTCGTTTACCGATACAACAGCGAAGATTGAAACTAATATAATCGGGATGATATGTGATTATCGATAACAACGTTTATCTCTATAGTCTAAGAATATAAAACTGGATTATGATATCTTTGCATAAAGGTTTAGAATGAACGATAAACGAGGAGGCATTTAAAAAAAATGGCGCGATAATAATGGGCGGGAAAAAAACAAAGACCGTGAGAATGAGAAAGCGGAAGAGGGTCGAAAAAAAGATAAGAATTCCTCACCCAATTTACCATAAACTCAGTGATTCCGTCGGCAAAAGAGTGGCCGGATATTACCGAGGAAATGCTAACAAGAAATGTCGGTCGCGTGCTATATATAACTGCGAGAAACGAAAAATTTTCGGAAGTAACATAAAAGTGAAACTAATAAAGCTGTCCATATCTTCTTAAGGAAATTTGATATTCAATTCTGAAAAAAGAAACAATTTTGATTTTGCTGTTGCCTTGATAAATTGAAAATAATATAAAATATTGTGAAATTCGTGATCGTTTCCTTCAATTTATCGCACATAATTGTCCCATCTCCCAATACAAATATACATATAATACTCTCCCATAAAAGATTACGTAACAATATTTAATATATTAGAATATAAAAAATTAATATCCTCATTATTCGCATAATTTTAATGCAATAATTTTAGGAGATGCATAAAAAATGAAATGTTTAGCATTGCAGCTATATTATTTATATTGCTGAAAGTATATTTACTACTGTAGCAAAAGAATTCACCATTATTGTTATTACATCAGTTTCTTAGCAAAGTATACTTATCTATTGTACTATGATTATGTCGATTACAAACTTGCTGCCTTAATTAATAAATGTAACTAATGTAACAAAAATATATTTTTCAGCAAAGTCGCTCACCCGTGAGCAGTGTCTACAATACATGATCCCGCTGTGAGATAAAACTCCGGCGGGTTTAACTTCTCGTATTAAAAAAAAACCACTTAAAATAGGATAAAAAACGCAGCATTATAAGACTTTTCATCCTAACTCTAAAGACAGATTTCTTGAAGACAAATACCTGAAACTGTTCTCTGATGGAAGTGAATGAGAAATGTAATAGTCACAATTTTTAATTCTGTACAAAAATTAATTCGACCATTTAACATTTCTGAAATTCTATATAGTCCAAATTAGTATAATGGCACATAAAATATTATTAGAAGAACCAAATTATTGTGTTTATTGCTAATAAAATTATATGAATGAACGCTGATCGCATTAGCTAATCGTTTCAACGCGTTCAACCATTAAAGTGCCTGTCATAACTAAATTTTCGTGATCCTTACCTACAACGTCTACGGCTAATTAAAATTGACTACGCTGTTCAAGTTTTAGATATTCGTATATTACAACTAAAATTTAGCTATCAGACACGAATTCTTGCTGCTGCAACTAATCTTTTTTTTCCATGTGGAAGAAGTATATGCTCATCTAATTATTATTACTTATTCACACTTTTTTTGGAAAGAAAGATACCTTTAAATATTGAAGTACCGTTTCTGCTCTCAATTATGAGTATGAATATCACAAATGCGTTATTTCGACAGTCTTTTTTCACCACCTAGTATAGGTAGCCCTTAAAGGTGCCGCGGCAGCGCAGCAGTATTCCCGCGAGAAAGGAACATCTAGGGTGTCCCCCCTCCCGAGTGAGACGGTACTTCGTCTCGTGAAATGTGATAATTAAAAAAGTGTGGT
The DNA here is from genome assembly GCF_001594075.2 of Trachymyrmex cornetzi. Taxonomy (NCBI): domain Eukaryota; kingdom Metazoa; phylum Arthropoda; class Insecta; order Hymenoptera; family Formicidae; genus Trachymyrmex; species Trachymyrmex cornetzi. The sequence goes on from NW_017296901.1 coordinate 826,960, forward strand.
CTTTGTCTTCATTTACGCCGACGAAATGAAACGTTCGCATTAAAAATTCAATTAAACGCGGTAAGAGCATCACGGTGGGCTTGTGACGGCCTTCGCAATTCAAGTATGAAAATGTGTATCGTTGCATTTCGTTGGCAGGACGAACAGAAATAAAAAAGAAAAGTAGGAAATAGGAAAAGACACGGAGACTGCGGCGCTAATTTTACACGACATTAGACCGCAGTTTACGGTGCAACTCAGTCGTGTGAGAGGAGAAATCTGCTAAATTTTAGTTGTTACTAGTTAACTGCAACTTGAAATGGAAACAAATTAACCAGATTGAATTAATTTCAACCGAATCTTACGAATTCTATAAAGTATTACCGGTAATTATAACAATTCGATTAGAAAAGCAGAGTTAGGAAAATATTCAATAAGGAAAATAAAATTATTATACACAAAACGTGTATTATATTACATTTAAATTGTTAAGCGAAAAATTATAATATTGATGTTACGTTAACGCTAATTGGTGTTCACTGGGAAGTTTTCATTATAGAAAAATCGAAGATTCGGAGAGATTCAAAGTTGTGATTAAAGAAACGCAACATCCCTAGGGAGAGCATCGCATATAATCGCCTCGTTACCATCTGTTTTTTACGAATCCGCTTTCTCGATCCACGGTTAAAAATTAAGGATGTTGTACCGGCTAGATCAGCAAGAAGAATGATAAAGGAATTTCCGATGATAAATCATTCCTCGCCGGCAAAGCGGCAAAAATGTTCGTCCAGGCAAAAAGTTTAAGACGCGTACGGTTATCCGACGATAAATCAATTTTTCGTCATCGTAGCGACCGTAGCCGGATGCGCGATGGCGACGATGGAAAAGGGGACCGAAAGTGGAAGCGGGGTTGAAAAATTAAACAAAAACAATGGGCACCGGCACAATGAGGAAATAAGCACCCATTGATAATGCCGCGAATCACGAGTCCAAGGCAACAATGGGATATCAGAATGGCTATTATACCCGGGTAGACTCAATTATTTTAAGCCACTTTTGTGCCACGCTAATGAAGCGAACAAAGCCGAATATTAAAGCAACCTATCCGCCATCCCACTTCATGCTTATCTTCTGTGTCTCCGACGCCACGCTAGTTTCTTCAATAAGCTTTATCCCACCACTGGGTATTGCCGCCTTACCTTAACCTTACGAGGAATAAATTTCAGATAATTTCAGGCAGTACCAACATCAATTTATTAGAGTAGTCGGTAGAAGATAGAAATTCTCATTATATAACGCTATAATCCAATCAGTCATTTATTTCTATGAGGAACATATTTAGATTATATTTTAAACTTTTACTACTTCTAGAAGCTAATTTTTCAAGCGGTCAGATTGTACTTTATTTTATTAAAAATTTTTATTCTCACACATTCTCATCTTCATTTCTATCAAGAACTGAAATCAATTTTCCATTTCAGAGTTATCGAGAGAATAATTTCATTTGCGGAAAACCAAGTCAAAGCTATTGCGATAACAGCGCAGCGTCTATAAATTCTCCCGGGACGCGCGAATGAAACATCCGCATTCGCTTCGCGACGCCGTTGATCTGGAAATAAAACACAAGCAAAGCGGTCTCAGAACTCATGACTTTTACAAGAATGCCGTAGAATGCCATCCGATCGAAGTATAGCCTCGAGTTGTGTGAGAAATTCTGACAAGTAATCCCGCGACGACAAAAGTACTGACACTCGATATTATTCGAGGAGTCTCACCACGAAAATCCCCTGAAGGCGACGAAAGGATTTCTCATCGAGATGAAATCGATCAGCTTTTTCCGTTTCGTCAGGATTAATCGGTGCTACCCTGTATACTTGTACACAGATATCACAGGTGTATAAGATATTGTACGATTATAGAAACATTCTTAACACAGAAAGTACATGTGCAATTGTGATCGACTTTTTTTGCCATTGTGTTACTCTTTTTGCAGTATAGTATTAAGAAACAATATTCGTAATCTCTCCAAATTAAAAATAAAAACATTTTTTTTAATTTAACTTTCATTTTTAGTCAAGAAATTCTTTTAAAATAAATATAAAATAAAATGTAGCTTTAAAAAAGATAAATCTCAAATAATTCTGTTTTTTATACATTACGAAATAAATCAGATTTTATATTTATATATAAAAATTTATATATAGGTATGGACATAAATATATTTATACCCATTTTGTATCACGTCTACATGTCTTTAAAAATATTTAGCAATTATTCCATTCAATAGACCAAAGTTTCAGTTCCAAGAATGTTTTTTTTTTAAATTGCGATACAATGATTTTTGACAGAGATATAAGCAGTCAAACTGCTCTTTTTATTTAATGTGTGATTAAACAATAATTTTGTAAGGAAAATTTCAAGCTTTCACATTAAAAAGTCAAAAAATTTGCAAGTTTTTTTAGCACAGGCTCATAAAGTAAAAAGAAAATTTCCCATTTTATTCAACTCGTAGTTTTCTATATGCAAAAATTATCTAACTCACAGAAATTTAAAAGTTATAATGATCTTTCGAAAGTAAAGATATTTTTAACAAGAAAACTTTTTTTAATTTAAATTTCGTTAATTTTTACGAAGTTACAGCTGCTTGAATTTTAAAGCTTGTAATACTACACTATGCGAAATTTCTGCATATGTTGGTTTGCATCCAACATATATGTAGTATTCGTAATTTTTATAATAGGAACAAAGGGATTCCATTTCCTTTATACTTAAAGAAATAATGATTGAGTTATTTGATAATATTTGATTACTGCTATGTTTGTTACCATTAGAACGCGCCTTCTCATACGCCAACAGGAAAAGCTTGTTAATTAGAGTTTCGGAGTGAAGCGCGAGACGTAAGATCCGCGAAAAAAGACTGGAAAGAAAAACGAGAGAACGATAGAGTTTTCTTTGTGGAGAATTCCGCAGACGTGACTTCAGCGCTTAAAGAAAGAGTAACACTGTGTCGCGCTACTAATATTTCCGTCTTTTCTCCTTGCTATAGTAAAATTACATCCTCTTTAAAAACAGAAGGTATTTATTACAGAATAAAAGTACGTAATTGCATATGTGTATGTGTACTTAGTTTCCAGAAAAGTATAAGTTTTGGACTCTCGAGTTGCTTCATTTTTTTCAATGACTGAGTCTTTAAATATTAACGTGAAAAAATCTTTTAACCATGAAAAGTCTTTCCCTCCCTTAGCTATTTCTACTTGTCAAAAATTCAATTAATTAATATTACATAACACTTGCATTATTCTCGTATGAAATATGTTCAAAATGAAGATAAAAAGAAAACACATTTCCGTGCTCACAAACTATTAAAACAAATTAAACACAGAAAAGAAATTAAGTAAAAGAGCCGGCCTGTGAAAAAGCGCAGGAGGAAATAGCGAACGAAAGTGCAAGTCACACGTGAAATCCAAGATTTAACCTAATCCGGCGCGCCGCGCCGGTCGGGGCGACGAAACGCAACCCCCTTAAGTTCGCTGATATGATAAACACCCAAAATGACAGTGGCATCCGCCCTTTTCCTTGCCCCTTTCCTCATTCCTCCTCGACCCTTCGAGTTAATCACGTCAGGCAGACGAACCCTCTGATTAAAACGGCCCTCCGTCTCTTCTTATTATTATTGTTATTAGAGAAGGCGAATGCAGGAGAGGCACTTCGGGAGAAATGGTTGGGAGAGATGCTGAACCGCTATCCTGTAGATACCTACAATACATCCGTATGCGAATACATAGACATTCCTGATTGTTAGAATTTTCGGCATATTAAACGGCTGTGGGTCGAGAAATAAGTCTCCCGCAATCATTCATTAATTAACTCTCATATCTCATGATCACGTATTTATATACACATATAGTCATCAAGAACTTTGTCGCGTATTTATATTTAGTATTTTGAGCTCAATTTTGGAGAAAACGGTCCGTTTTTTCTACCAAATAAAAGTGATATTTTTCGAAAAGTTTGCTTTTAATACCATAAATATGTTAAGTTTTAACTTGATACACACGGTTGAGTTATTTGTGTCCTACACATTTTTTTTCTTTGAAATACTAGAATACCTGGCTAAACAGTGGTCTCTAACTTCTTCTCTTTTTAACATATATTTTATTAATACTTCCTAAAAAAATTAAAGCATGTACAAGAATTACTAAATAATGTTTATATAGTTGTAAAAATAATAAAAATTAACCTGGGACACAAACGTGTATAATAAAGGACCGATCAATGTATATATTCAGGATTAATTTAAAATACAATGCTATAGTTTTGTAAATATTTATATTATTAACAGTAAATTCGTATATATTAAAATACTAGTTCAACAACGTTTCTTTATAATTCACTGTATACTGAACTGCGCGCTAAAAATTTTGATGCAAATACTTAATGAGACTATTATCGAGATCATAACGCGTAAAGCACGGTAAGGAGTGTATCTCGAATAATTTACGTGTATGATTTGGCGAACAATTTTTCTCCCGTCGTCGTTCAGTCGCAGTTCATGCGGACTTATTATATATATTAAATAAGAAAATTCATTAAAGCCGAGGTTTGGATTTACGCTCAAAGGCTCGAGTACTTAGCGAGAGAGTAGGTCTCCGTCGCCGTGGACAGTGACGGGAAGATCGTAAGAATTTAAGTCGGTTGTAACGAGGCGATCCATGTAACAAATTACAAATAATGTCGTTGGCTCCTGACGAAGCGCCGCGCGCCGGTAACTACGTGGCGTCGCCGTTGGAGGAATGACTTCTTTCGAGCTCGCGGCGAGCCACCGGTCGTACCGGCAAGAAGATCGAGATATCGAGCTCCTCCTAACCGAAGGACCGAGATCCGGTTGCGTGCGCAACACGATCTATCCTCGAAGCAACCAATCATGCTAATAAACCCGCCGGGCATAAGTAATACGGAACGATCGTAAATCTTCGCGATGCCGATGAATGCACGCGCCAATATTGATGTCGGAGTAAAGGCATGCGGGGAGGAAACGAACGAAGAATCTCTCATCGGTGCTTTTAATTATAGAAACAGATCTTTCTATTATCACTGACTGAAATACCACGTGAACCACTTTTAATGCTCGATCATATAATATTTTATCATAAGTATATGCATGATACATTTATCTTTATGCATATTTTGATATTAGCGGGAATTTATGAAATATTTCAAAAGATATTGTGCCTGCAAGTGAATTTATTCAATAATTTAATTTATTCAATATATGCGTTCAGTATATAAAAAGGAGGATTTTGCCGAGGTATCTAAAAGCGATAGATCTAAAAATGATTCTGTTGGATCTTCAGCAAAATTATTCTTTCCGTATATTTATTTTCATAGAAAAGTATGAAAAAAAATTTGTTCAGAAACTTAATTCATTTTTGAGGCGTAATATCGACATTTGGCACATTCAATACGGACGATGTTTCACAGATTTAAAAAATCTCAAGCAAGTTCAACGTTTGCATCTGATTATGAAATCTGACTTGCAAAATTCTCGATTCGTTTCGGTGCACCTCACGCTGCTTCCAAAGACGAAAGGGCTCGTCGCGTGCTATCGCGCACAGGTGTGCACACGGCCGGTGCGAATGATCGGCGCAACAAGCCGCACGCGGGGAAGCACGCAACTGAGACATTACATAAGGTCTGTGATGAAGCAAAAAGAAACCTGTGGGAGAGGTCCGCATTGCGAACGAACAGTGAGAAGCGAAAGGAGGATGGACGAAGGAAGGGAAAGAAATGAAAATAATGAGTTCGCACGACGCGATTGGGACCTGCCTCGACGTGTTATAAAACGAATCCTACCCGCCGGCAATGATTGCTGCCTTGCACAGGCTAATAGCACCCGCGGACGTAACGAAGGGTTATGTGGATCACGAGTTTGTTATTGGCTCGCTTAATGACCCGTCCGCTCGTTCTACCTGTCCGATGCGCGCCACGCCGAGCCGCCAACGACATAACCGGTCATCGTGTATGGAGTGCCGGTATAATACGGAATTTATATATGGAAGTAAAAAATATACGTAAAGATACACAAACGGATTACCTACAACTTTTTTTAACTTATCAGCAACATAAAAAAATTAAACAAATTAAACAAATTTTTTTGTGCAATATACAATATTTTTTACAATTGTCAAAAAATTAATTCTATTCAACTTCTGTTAATTAATTTCCACGATGTAGCAAATCTATATTGGTTCATAAAAATAGCTCCAATAAAAACGATGTAATAATTTTTTCATCAAATTGTAAAATCTTTTGTGAATTATATGGAATGAATAAATTATTTACGTCATTTCTTTTTTACACTTCAGTATTTCTCAATTAAAGACTTTACATAAATTTATACACATTAAAAACGTATAATGCAATGAAAAAGCAACCAAGAAGCATGTGATGTATTGAAAATGAAAAGACTCTCTCTCTCTCTCTCTCTCTCTCTCTCTCTCACATACACTCACACGTACGATTTTTTTTTAATGAATTCGCTGTTTTTAATGAAATATCAAAGCATCGAAAAGCAATGTAAAATTTAACTTGCAAAAGAGAGTACTTTAATGATAATTAGATCACTCGAGTTTTACTTTGCAATTCACTCGCATTGTATTTATATTTCGCGAAAAATATCTAGGTCGTATGCAAATAAGATGTGCCAAGTTGACTACGAATCAGCCTTGGACTTTAAAGATGCACTTTAAACATTTGAATGACTCGGTTGCAATTCTAATAAAACACTTGACCTGGCGCTGCGCGCGCGTATGATTTATTTCCGCAATATTCGAAACGTCAGTAATATTCACTACTTATACATCTTAATGAAGCATAAGATTCGTTTGATATTCAACGGAGCAAGCTTTGGGTGGTTGATTCAGATGTTTTCTTTTGACTTGTCTTCTTTTTTTTTCTATAAAAAATAAATACTTCAAAATCTAAAATACGCTTGCTTATTATACCGTAAGGTTTGTTGAACATATAAAATCTCGTCTCGTTTCAAGTTTGAAAAATCTAAACCTTAACCGTTCGGAGCTGACGCCAAAATTTGTAACACATTTACCGATGTTGAATCTACAAGACATTAGTAAGGTTTTAATTTATGTAAAAAATATTAATTAATTTCAAAAGAAACTAAAATGACATGGCTTGTATACAAAAATAAATAAATACTAACAATAAGTACATTTCAAGAATAATTTGCAAAATAACATAAAGAAAATTAAATTGTTTCACATTTTTGGCAAAAGAATTTAGAGTTGAGTGGGTCCAATAGACTTAATTATAAATCAGCTTTGGAGAGTTAAACTACTCCAGTATAATCATTTTGCGTTAAAAATTAAGAATCAAAATTAAAATCGTTGTTCACCGGATTTCGTTCATTCGTTCGTCAATATTTCGAATTCAATATTTCGTAAAAGAACCATGTCATCTTTCGAATGCTATATGTCACAAAATCGAGAAGTCGTTCGATGTTGGAATCCGTTGTAAGCCGTTTCAAAGCGTCATAAAAATTTGTCGCCAGCTTGCCGTAGCCATATTCCAGATCGGCTGACGGGTTATGCGATATCGTAAAGGCATTTTCCTCCGGCGAACAGTAGTGCCGTGAAAATCCGAGTGCTATCGCTGACGTTCTGAAAGATCCCGCACTGTATATCGTGCTCAACCTCGAGCTCTCCTAGCCAGAAATCGCAGAAATAGTCCGGGCAAGTTAGAAACTCGCCGCGTTTCGACTTCCGTGCAGCGCGGCGGCGTAGATGTAGTGTGTGCGCGCATTCCCGCCCAATAAATTAATCACGAAACTTTCGCAATGTGGAAGTCCGCCGCAAACTAATTTGTTGGCCGGCTCGGAAAGTACACGCGCGTATCCCCCAAGTGTATGTATTATACGAGCTCTCGCGCGAACCAAGAAGTATAATGGGCACGGATGGGCGCGCACGTGCGCGGGTCCGGCGCATAATCATTGCATTTATATTCACTCACCATCGATATTAGACGAGGATTGATCCACGCCTGCTGCATGTTATCGTCGAGGTACCGTTTCGCTATCCGGGCAATGTTCTCTTGCGGCTCTTTCTTCGACACGGCCGATACAGTGGGCGGGACGACAACGTTGGCATTGTTCCTGAGACAGAAATTGAAGACAGGATTAACATGAGCATCGATCAAGTCTGGATTCGTGAACACCTCGTAGAAAGCGAGCGCCGATTATTACTGTGTTGCACGATAATTGGGACGTTCGAAGCGGCGAAAGATATTTTCGACCGATGGTTCGAGTAGGCAGAACCCGAAGATCAAACACAAAGATGAATGCGTAGCCTTGACTAGACACATGGTGTGCCCCTAAGAAATTATTGTAAGTCAAATCAATAAACGTAAAAATTGAAAGGTATAATAATTTTTTTTTTAATAAATAGAGCCGAAACGTTCGGTTTTTCGTCTAAATTATAAAGCATAAAATAAATACATCTTTACTTATCGCGCATTAATTACAGCGCCGTTATTCTTAATTGCCTTATATATTTATTACACCTGTTATACTTATTTCATTTTTTTTTAATATTGTATTATCTAATATAATTATATTTTTTTATTATAAATCAATAAAAGCACTAATTTATGAGACTATCATAGTACCATAATTTGTTGATTTTATGTGGCCATCACTTTAGAAAATAGGCGGTCCATGATTATAATCGTAGTTGGCATGTAGTTTGTAAGAACATTTCGGTGAACGATGTCAGGTCACTTGTGCACGCATGAAATTCTTGGCATGTGTAGAATAACTTCAAAGTCGAAGCACGTGTCTCTTCCCGAGAAGAGAACGTTCGTGTACTACTGAAACGAGGTCTCCGATTTGCTTAAAGTACATCAAAACGTGCCTGAATTTCATATCATCGTAACGCGTGCAACACATTCTTCTATCGATGCAACGCATTTGCAGTAATAACGGTAATAAATAGGATGCCAAGTCAACTTGACACCAAATTTCACGTCTTGAATTTTCTACTGCAAGATTGTACTATATAGGTGACTATTGATCATCGTTATTATTAAACATGAGATTTGCCTTTTTCTTTATAAAAAAAGATTTGATAAAAAATATATTACTTCTAGATTAGCTTGAAACGAGCAATTTGTGATTAGCTCTAATTAACTTATGTTTAATGCTGCCATAAATAATTTTAAAATGTAATTTTCTTTCTTTTCTTTTAAATAATTTTATATTTTTTACTCGCATCACTTTTCTTACGGAAGTGTGACTTTCTATATACTACGTATAATGCTTTCTATTTTAATTTTGTATAAAAGCTCGACAAATGTACCTGTAAAATTAAAATTGTCCGTTACACCAAATGTATGCAATAAAAAATGCAGGATACTTTGTTAAAATGCTTGAAACATATTTGCGAAAATAAAAATTATACTTTTGTCGAGAATATAATTGTATGCACAAAATTTTTGTAAATTGTTCTATCAAGTGTATACAATATTTGAATGCATAGTAAAATCCTTTATAAATTTTATATCTTAAAGGTGTATGTGTCACATTTTAAAGTATTACCAAAAATATAAAAGTTTCATAGATTTTTCTATTATTACATCTGAATATTTGTGTAAAATTTGAGCTCAATTCTCTTATTGGTTTAAAAGTTATTTAATTGTTCTGTTAGTCTTGATTCTTATGTAAAATCTCTACATAAAACCTTTATAAGCCCAATTATTTGTTTGCTTTGATTTTTATAGTTTGTTTTAAAGCATATTTTAAAATTTATTGGCTGGTACTGGTTTTCTAACTGATTCTTTGATTAATATTTTTAGCCGATATTATATAGTCAAAACATTCAATTCTTTTTTTCATAATCGTATAACCAGAGTTGCTATAATAAAAATTAAGACAATGAGGTAACGATTGATTGTACAACAATCAATGTTGTATATATATATATATATATATATATATAT
>NW_017296901.1:836957-952722 GCF_001594075.2 Trachymyrmex cornetzi
TATTATAGAAACTTAATGTTCAACAGTTGATGCATTTGTTTCTCACTGGCGAAGAAATCGCTTGGTAGCAACATAAATTAAATACAAGTTATTATGCTTAGAATCGATCAACAGCACTAAAATCTGGGTAATGACGGATTGCACGGCGTTAAATGCTATTATTAGGTTGACTGAGTTATTAATATGAACGACATTTGATGGAGAATAGCAGTTGATAGCAGTCTAAACGCAGAATGGGTGATGCGGGTGTGTATAGGGCATTGTGGGGCAGGAGGCCACGAAATTAACGGTCTCCTGTGCCGTACGGCGATGTATCAAACCGAATCTATTGTGCAAACGCCACACCATTGCCACCGTCACTGGCCATCACCGGCCGCCAGATTGCACGTTGCACGATGTAGAAACAGCTTGGAATGAGGAGGAGAGGTCGATACGATACGTATCTCCTCGGCTGCGAAGGATCATTATAACATTGCAGCCGCAACTGTCTATCGACGTCTTGATTGGATTAACGTAATGATATCCAACGTGCCCGAAAGAATACATTTCCGTGTTTTAATAAAAGTATGGACCATTAATTTTCTACAAACGGGTACTTAAATCGCCTGCACTAACAACGAGCAGATGAAATTATTTATTGATATCTATACACGTATAAAGACTGCATTTGCAGATTACATTTAGTCGTATTTAATTAATTAAATGAATAGAAAATATGTAAACATTTTAAACATGTCGTTTGTGATCAAATATTTTCAATATAAGAATAAAAGTTTAAATATAGTTTATATATTTTAGCATAGAGAATATTTGTTCAGTGATAATTAAGTTTTTGTAAAATGTGCAGAAAAAATAGAAAAAAAATATAAAATTACTAAATTTTCATACTTTTAAGATTTAAGAAAAATATAGACGAGTATAGTCACACATAAAGGAATTTCCTTCTAATAATTTCTTACGACTATAAGATGCTATTATTCACGACGCATGCATTCTAATGACGCGGAGCGCGCTTCGGTGTAGCCAGACAGTGACTGAATTCCCCATCGTGCGTTCACAATTATCCCATTAATTCCCAGATGGGTTACGCTGCGTGCAGAATTTTTAACTCGCGACGTCTTCGAGGCTTACGCGCATCCCGTATGCGGCATTCATGTAGAATTAATTATCCGCCTTTCTCGCGGAAGGTTGTACCGAAATTTACGTCCGCCGTTCGTTTCTGCCAGGGTTGGCTCGAGGAAGAGCTTGGCAGAACATTCGATCTACGCCACATTTTCTATAGGCAATCTCACATTTGGGCGTTTCTTTTTAAACTGAAATCGCAATTTTCTCATAAAACTAATTAATACAAAATTAGAGGGTTAATAATAATTTAGTGCGGATGACATTTGATAATAATAATGTATTTAATCATGATTATAGTTATAAATAATTATATGAAACATTCAAACTGTTTACTAAAATGTTAAAACTTACAGCCTTGTCATCAACACTTAAGCATTCTACATTACCTTAACCCTTAGTAGTTAGTACACACGACCAGGTTATTCGGGTCCTCATGCACATTTCTTTTCTTTGATAAACTAGGACTCAAATAATTAGTTGTAACATTTATGTACAATGTTTTTAAATATACAACCTTACAAATATTTTCTGAAAATATTAAAGTATATGTAAAAAAAAATTTTTGTATATTTGTTAAAGTGATGAAAATAAATCTGGGACACAAGTGACTCATCGTGTGAAATAGAAAACCGGAAAATCATCGCATGTGTACTGAGAGTTAATAATACAACGAAATTATTGTCAAATTCATCTCTAGCTAAACTTTTACTTCAGCAAAACCGCTTTTTTCCGTGCATAATTAATTCCGCATTGATGTCCGCGCTAAATTAGAATAGGGTTAATAAGGGTTTATTTCAATTTGACAAGTCTCTACTTGTTCATTTTTAAAACAAATTAAGTTATAATAAAATAGTTTATTTTCTTACAATGTTTTATGTCCTTTCATTAAATCCAATTAAAACCTAAGAATCATGCTTCTATAAACAAAATTTTTGTAAAAAAAAAGGCCAGCGCTTTACACGCGCACGCATAAAAAATAATATTCACGTTTGAATGATCTATTGTATTGTGTGTGTTTTCTTTTATCGTTATTATTATAACAGTAAATTGTTACTGCACCTAATCGTTCCTATTTTTCCTCGGGGTCACGCTATCCTCCCACCGCTCCTGTTTTCAGCAGATCCATAAAGCGCGCACACAATGCACACCTATGAATAATCGCGCACCCGCGCGTGTGTATATATATAATATATAGATATACAGAAACGTTACGAAACACGCATTCGCATTCAATGGAGAATTCCTTGGTTCGAAGCGCGCGTTTAAAGGACGCGCGGCGTGACTGCGTAGCTGACTGCGAGGGCTGAGACGCGGATACGCCGTGGATATCCCATAAGTGAATTATGAGAGTTTATCGCGACTCCGTCGCCCCGTGCCTGCTGTCGTGGCGCAGCTGCTGGTTCAGGCCTCCCTACCGGGTTAAATTATTGCCGGGATCCCTCGAAACCGTCTAAATTATTGGTCCCGGCTACGGATCAGCACCTCGAACACCTTAAAGACGCGAACGCCTCCGTCCGAAATACATACAATCTCGAATATTCAGCGATTTACTCGGTTACGTACGATTACCACGCATTCTCCTTTCGTAAAGCAAATTCACCTTTTCAAACCAAAAATATAAGTACAGCACATACATTCTTTGATTTCATGCAATTTTATCTCTTCCTCGACAGTGGTTAACAAAGTTGAGTTTATAAATAAAAAGTACAGAAATATAAAGTTTAACATTTTATTTTTTAGCAGTGCAAAGCAATGTAAAGTCGAACATCGTATTAACCGAATAAAAAAATGAAAATACGATACATTGTTTTTTATATACAAGAATGAAAAACGTCAATTCGGTCAAGATGATTTTTTTGTATAGTAATACCTCTTGTGAATTTATATAATTTCCAGTTCAAGCAAGCCCATTATTGTATTTCAAGACCAACAAATAATCAGCGTATAATTAACTTGAATTAGAAATTGCATAAAATTCTTAAGAAATATTATTATATACAAAGAATCGCTTTAAATATGGCGTTTTTTTATTCTGTGCATTTAATCTCATCAGTTTATCAGGTTGGTCAGAAAGTCTTTTTATATCTTTACAAAAAGGTTTATGCAAAATACGAAAAGACTTTGCGATTAACCTAATATTTTCACTTAATATTATTTTTTATTATTTTGTTGTTTTTAAAGAATGTATCCCTTATATTAAAATAAAAAAAGCTAATAGAATTATATAGAATATTAATATACGTGCTACGAGCCAAACTAGGTGTTTAATGTTAAATATAGGCTTATGTAAAGAGAGAGTGAGTTTCATTGCGATTCACCGATTAGTTACAAAGATTTAGAACAAATTAATATTTTATTTATTACAGGACAATAACAATTTTTTACTACTTTGAAATATGTATAGTATATTTTGAAAGAAACTATTCATCGATTGGTCATTTTTCTTTATTCATCCGTATCAACGAATGACACGGATATATCCGGGACAGTCAGCGAAGGTGGAACATGGTACTTCTCCATTCTTCTCGTATAATACGCAACGAGGTAAGTGTGGGAGTTAATAACGCGGAGGATGAAAAACTAGCCATCTGCTAGGCGAGCGTGAAGCGCAAGTAAAGGAGGAACGGTGTAAAGAGAGATGAGGGTACAACGAGAGAAGATCGGAGACCATAACATGGAAGATAATCTTCAGGACTACGCATATATACTTCCTTTTACTCGTCTCCGCGAGTTTTACGGAACCTTCTCGCCAGGACCCCGAGGAAAGGCGACCAGCGGACAAAATCCAACACCGAGCCAAGGCGAGCCGCACCGTTACGCTCGCTCTAAATCTCTCGTAAATACGTCGCGGTCGCCCGGCAGTCTCCATCCCCCTGTTTTCTGCAGGTGTATACCCCTATACAATCCCCTCGAGACGGTTCTCACGAAAATCCGCGCCGGCCGCTGAATGAAAATTCACGGTAGACTTGAGAAACTTACTCCGTCTCGCGCCCGCGAGCAATGGAGCGGGCAATGGAAACGAAAATGTATGGCGCATTGCACCTCGCCGTGTCGTGCCAAAACAACGCCTGCCACATCGCCGAGACAATTTGGAGAAATTGCGAGTGTTGTTAATACGAAGAAAGCTCAACTTAAACCTCCGCCTGCAATCATATTTTTATACACACTCTCTCTCTCTCTCTCTCTCTCTCTCTCTCTCTCTCTCTCTCTTTCTGTTCGCAATCTGCTTTTTTTGTCCACCCATTTTTTTACTCTTCTGGGCTTTTAAAAATGTGGAAAACGGCCGCAGCACTGACCTTTAAATATAACGCGTAAAACATAAAAAAAAATTAATCAATCAGTTTTTTATTTCATGGAAAAGAAAAATTCTGATTGGTCAATTTTCTTACATTTTATGCAAAGATCTTTGCTCCAGTTTTTATTTTTCAACATCTGTATTACATTATCAGTTTTTTAACTCAAATACTTAAAACGTTTACTTCAACATTTCTATTATGTTAGCAAATAGTTTTTTAATTTAAATATTAAATCCTTTATTTAATAAAAATTGAAAAAACTAAGAAAATTAAGAGCGAATTTTGTTTGTGTTGAAAAAGATCCCGATTGCAGACGGAGGGTTTAAGTCAATATTTATTGAGTCAAAATTTCTCTATGAAGAAATTTATACTTTTTGGAGTATTATATAATTTAATAAAAACATATAAACAATCTACGTGTACCTATACATTTTCGTTCAATTTCGTTTCATCATCACTGTATTTACAATGTATGCAACGTGAAAGATGAAAGCAACGGATTCTCGAATTTTTGTTCAGACCACAACTTATCTCGCAAAAATTCACGGCAAAGTTAGAAGCCAACACAGGAATCCTCGTCACACATTTTATGAGTATCCGATCGATAAACTCGATAATTTAATGAATATTCTCGCTCAATATCTATATCCTTGCACTGTCGTTAAGTCAGTAGGTTGCTAATAATGCAGCAGGTATCATCTTGAGTAGGTCATCGTTTCCTTTAGGCGACCGAGAAAGTTTTCGAATTTTTTCATTAATCCTAGCTATCCATAATCATTAACGTGAATTTCTCCACTAAGAAGGAGTTACATTTCTGTCATTTTATTCAGATCCTCTAAGAATAAAAAGATTAAATGAAAAAAATATAGTTATTATACAGAAGCATCGAGGCATTATATAAATATAAACGAATTAATAAATAAAAAATAAATAACTCACAATAATATTTTTATTATTTTTTTAATGTATAATCGATAAGAGAATGATTGCTGCAAATCACCGAACGAGTCACGACTCGTGCCACTGATCGGTATACACAATCGTTCAACTTGAAAATTATAGAAATTTCACGCTTCGATTGTTTCCTCGTGATACGGTGTAAACGTGAATAACAACGTTTCTCTCTCGGCTACGATCATGAAATAAAACCAGCAGCTACCGGCTAGAGGGTGAAGAAAGGGGCAGAGGGGAGAGGACGTTACACACACCTAGGCAACATTCTTGCCGTTTTCACGAGCGATAAAGCTCCGGTCGCGCCACATAAAACGTAAATCCGACTATTTAGTGGGAGTAAAATCGATCGACGGCTCTCTCGATCTCCCGTGATCCGAATGGTTTAGATATCTTATCTGCTTAACCGGTCATTTCCCGGCAAAGCACTATAGATTACCAATCGTTACCTGCTAACACACGATTGGTGAACGATGCATGACAAATCTTTGGAGGTCCAAGGAACTAATCTACGAACCTGAAACTATTATCAGTAACATTTTTTTAATCAATTTTTTTCTCACAAGAGATAAAGATATGCGCGGCTAATATTATGATTTCGACAATTTTTTAACTACTTTCTTGTATATAATGTCCATACAATACTCCAAAATTCGCACGTGTGCACACTGAGAGAAAAATGTTTGGTATTTGTAACTATAATTACATATCACTATAATTATGATTATTACTGCTATAATAATAGTAACAGTAACTATGTATATAGTTCTATGGTACCAAGAAATGTATATAGTTGGCAACCTAAAATGACTATAATTATAGTTGTTATAACCTACTATTTTATAGTTATATTTGGGGACCATAAAAAATATGGTTGTCCCCAAATATAACTATAAAATTATAGTTACTTGAATCATTTTTATGGTAATTTCAACTATTTTATGGTTATAACAACTATAATTATAGTCATTTTAGGTTACCAACTATATACATTTGTTGGTAGAACTATATACATAGTTACTGTTACTATTATTATAGCAGTAATAATCATAATTATAGTGATATGTAATTATAGTTACAAATACCAAACATTTTTCTCTCAGTGCAGTGTGTTGTCATCATAGCAAGATTTTTTAAATAATTTGCACACATTCCTATCAATTTTCCCTTGGACGCCACGTTTATTACGAATTTTTAATATTTTAGTATTTTAATAAAAGCGCACAGTTTTGCTCAAAATCTGCCAATATAACATAAATTTAAAAAAAACAAGTGCATTCTTGACATCACGTACAATCGATATTTATCGTTTCTACGACAATTCTGATTATATTATGCGAGAGCACGTGTACGCGCAGTTTATATATAGTATATATGTATATACCCTGTGTGCTGTGATGCTTATTCGCATTTATACACAAAGGTGCACTTTCGTCCGCAATATCTGGCGGATATGCAGCGGATATTGCATACAGGGACTTTAGCAAGCATCTGTATAAAGACCCAACAAAACGATTTGCCAGTACTGTCATTATGTACCATGTTTATGACCAATTCGCGTGTATGCTACGGGTAACGATCTGTAACAGTTCTACATACGAGTATGATCTATTGTTTATTTTATTCATAACTAAAATCAAGTGAAGTTTTGTCAAATCTCTTTGAAGCACATAAATCATATATTTGCAATATTTATTTAATTCAGAGTCATGTTAATTATTCACGCATAATTATCACGAATGTACGTTTTATTTCTAAAAATAACATCATGTTTTCATAACAGTTACTTTAATTATTTTTAATCAGATTAGACAGTATTCTAATTTAAATTCGTCAAACTATAATCTTCCACGAGTTTCTATGACGCCTCAAATAGAATAAAAATAAGATATTGTTAATACAATTCTTATCTATGCAAAGAATACTTTGTCAACTTCGTATTTAAAGTCGAAGTTTATTCCACGACACAAAAATTATTTTTATCCAGAAGGTAAAACGATATTGCAATATTCATCGGAGATCTATCGACAATAACGATACTTCGTAATCCGAGAAAGAATAGTTTTGAATAAATAAGTGATCGGCGAAAACGAGAAGGAAACGAAGATAAATGAATAACGAAATCGCAACAAGTTTCGCATTTCAACGACCTCTTTGATATTAACTGACGGTGATTAGCATTTGCATGAAGAAATCCGCCGAAGTATATCGGCAGGCAGGAATAATGATGTATTTTTCAAGAAAATAACGATGTTCTACGTCTACATCGACGAGACGATACCTTCGCACCTAAGTGCGATAACACTTCAGGTGATAAACTAACAGCGTATAGTCTCTAGGAGCCTGAGAAGTTATCGCACTTCAGACGTGCATCCTGCTTTATCATTTTATTATCTCTCCCTTCCTATGTGTTTAAAATAATTATTTTTCGAAAAAAGTTCTCATAACTTGCAACATGTTTATAATGTGTACTATATATATTCATCGTTTTCAATGCGTGTGTAAAATAATTATACACACAAGAAAAAATCTGATTATATAAATTAGAAATCTGATTCAACCAGAAAAATACAAATCAGATATTTATAGTCAAAACAACTTATCAAAACAACATTCTATCCGATTAGAAAACAAACCCAGAAATTAGCCAATAACTGGCCGAGTTATTAATCAGTATCTAATTTGAGCGACACTTGTTTGGATAATAACTGAATTAAATTTACCTAGTTTCTAGTTATTGATTAGTTTGTGCTCAGTTTCTAATGACGAAAATTAAAATTTATCCTAAAACAAGGTCTGAATAAGACTGTATCTATTCTCAACTGTTTTTATAACAGCAAATTGAATTATTACAGCTTGTTAATAATATTCTATAACAATGAGAGAGAAATTCAATCGCGATAACCAAAATTCAGATTAGTACGATGAGAGTGTAATTTTTATTGGTGTAACCAAAACATTTTTCTCAGTATAGACCGATATTCATTTAGACTTTTTCGTGTAAAATTTCGTCTAAAAAAATTAACAGTTTTAAGAATTTCTTGTAAGTCAATACGCATGAAAAATTGTATCGGATAACAAATCAAATAAAGATATCCAGATTTATGTTGCCATAAAACCCGTTCTTTCCGATTCTCTATATATCATTGTGTTTATGTAAAGTCACGTCTATTCTATTCAATGCAAATATGTTCGACGATTCGGTACGATCTCAATAAGGGACCTCGCTGTTGCACGCGCGACGCGAAATAAGAATTTCCCGGAAAGAGCGGTTATCGAAATTGAGATCGTTTATGGCGCGTACTTTCTAAACGTCGAACAATCGCTGGCATTGAACATAGGTAAGATTCCGGAACGAAATCGTTAAATGATCCCATCTTAGCGATCGCGCGTGCGTGCTCGTCGGTACCTTTGAGAGATAACGCGGGTCGTAAATCCGTTAAGACCAGCGATATCGATCTGCCATTGGATGTACTGTGCTCCCATAATGCGATAGAATCGAGTTTGTTCCTTGGATCCGCGGATCTCTTTCCTTATCTCTTTCCAATTCGGATATCGATCACTGCTTATTGATAGTACATTTATGTTGTATATATCTGAAATAATGATCTGAATGAAACTGCTTTATTTCTTTAACTAAGTTCAAAGACTTGATAATGAGCAAAATAAAAATAATTGTATATTAAAATTTACATATAGCCTACTGTAATATTATTTCTCAAATATGCTTACATTTATATAATATTCTAAATATGAATCAAACTACAAAGACAATTCTTCAATGCACTCAATTAAATTACAAAAAAATGGTTTCACGCTGAAGAGTATCGAAAAATTTAGCTACATACAGATATAAAAATAATTTTAACGGATTATCAAGATACATAGGACGCTCAAACTGATTACTAGAATGTCAAAATTTTTTGCAGCATTGCTCATCATGTTTGACTTTCCTATATAATTATTTTGATAGTTGAAGAAAATTATTTTCAGATCTGTATTTCGCTAAATTTTTAAATACTTTAGTAAAGTCGTTCTTTCCATGTTCTTTTCAGAGTGTTTATATTTTTATATGAACACTCGTTCAATATTCGTGGCTTCATAGACTAAAATAGAATTTTAAATTATACGACAAGCTCAGAACCAGGTAATCACATTTAATGCTAACTGTATGAAGAAAATGAGGACCGCCGAAGACGCTGAAAATTTGATATATCTATGTATACAGCTCGTGTGGGAGATTGAGGACAAGCTCAGCGAATTTCACACGCAAAATTTGCCGCGCTCGAATCAACATTCAACAGTGTTACTCGATTACATTCTGGAAAATAGCTCCGCGAGAATGAGGTAAAAGGTGTCAAGTAAAGAGCTCGACGCACACCAAGCAAAGGGTGAGCTGAAGGTAAGCGCGTCGAAAGATAAATAGGCTATCAGATGGTATCGGCTTGGCAGCAATCCCCCAGGGGCCTCCCTTCTTCTTCTTCTTCCTCTTCCTCTTTCTCTTTCTCATCCTCGTTGTCTGGCTGCCGCTTTCTTCGTCTTATTTTTCCTCTTTCGCTCCACGTTGCGAGAATGCCTGCGCCGAACGAGTATCAGCAATATCCCAGTACCATATTCTACCGCTTACGAGTAGGCATTCGAGGTAACTTAGCCGCCGGTAGCGAGGCGCGTATCGACGATAACGATAATCGGCAAGAATGCATCGTGTTCTTCGTCCGCGCCATCTCTCTTTATCTTCGTTGGCCCACCACCTTTCACGCTTGCTTCGCCGTGTAGCTTCGCAACTACCTGCAGCCCCGAGGACACATCGGTCTCTTCACACGATATCATGGCTGAATTCTCCAAAGAGATACTAAGAGGTCTTGAAGAGGCTTCTCTGTTTTTCAACTCTTCTTTCAGCTGCGTTTGATGTCTCTGACGCGTCTTGGAGTAGTCGCTTATCGGAGAATGATAAACGTTTAAGGATAGCGAGACACTCGTGAGGTAAATCGCAAGAAGCTGTAACATTAGGAAATCGCGTCGTCTAATGGACCGTTTTGTCTTTTGTCTACCACATTACTTTTTGAGAGACGCATAAAATTCTACGTATGGCTTCAAAGGGATAGGAGAAACAAGGGAAATGACTGTCGTCATCAGGCGTTAATCATGTCCTGCAAAAGAATCGCGATCCGACGACTGTTTCATTGCAAAAAGTATGATTAATCTCGGAATATAACTAACGCGCAATGATTAAATTCTGTGAAAGAAGAAAAGCTGACGATGATTGTGATTTCCGTTTCTACACTTCTGCTTACACAGAAAGTAATAGATATGTCGTAAATGCTATGACGTCGTTAATTCTGAAACCCTTTTCACGAACGGAACGGAACACGGATACGGGAAGAAAAGAAAAGACGCGGTGTCCCGACACCGAAACGTTCACCTTCTTCTATTCCACGCATCGTTAGGACTTACGTAGCCGTGGCTACGAGACCTCGCGAGATTTAGCTGCTGCCGCCGTTGATTTGTGACCCATTGTTCTCCGGGAGCCGCGCCGGCGGAACGACGGTCCAACGGAGGGGAGAGAGACCAACTAAAAACTGGACTATCAAAGTAATGGCCATCGATTAGCTGCCACCGAAACTATGGAACCCACCCGACGACCGTGAACCGCAACCACGCGTTCTTGCTCCTGTATTCCATTTATATAGATACATATATTATACTTTCGACGCCACATAAACGTATGAAAAAAATGCATGTTAAATCATGAATTCTCGTTAAGCTTAAAGGATGTAAACGGATTTCTTTGACTCCAAAATATCACGAAATATAAAAAATAACGTTATACTTCCATAACAAAGAACTCATATAAATGACAATAATTTTCGAAAACCTCTTAATTCTATCTAAATATAATTGTAAATTAATAATTATATTTATAATTAATGTGAAGCCAAATTTTCTTATTTTCTTTAATTTAAAAGAGAAACGTGAGTAAGCACAACCTAACATTTGAGCACAATTTTTTTGTTGATTTAAAAGTTATTTAATTTTTTGTTTGCCCCGATTTTTCTCGTGTTTTTCACTTAATACTTCCAAAAATCACTTTCATTTTGAGGGGCCAAAATTATTGTAATCATCCCAATATTTCATTTAATTTAGAATGAAATCCTCCTTCTTCTCTGTCTATAATCCTCTGAAAGGATGTGGTGACTTCTGTTATATGCCTGTGGTGCGTACGTTGATTATATACACAGTTTTAAGAGACCTACAGTTTAACGTCGTTTCCGAACGACGATTTTGTTTATAGAAGTGCACATGACAAGGATACTCTCGGTAGTTTGCTATTGCCTGCCGAGAGGAGCTACGAGTGCACGAAAATTTTTCGGTTCTGCCTGGGATCGAACCCGGGATCTTTGGAACTTTTATTGTGCATCTTTAAAAAACAGGCTGCGTATTCGACACTGAATGTCCGTTTAATCTTCCCTCTCTATTCGGCAAGTCTTGAATGGGAAATCGAAGGGTTCCATGTTCGATCTGAACGATCCAAGAAAGGGAACAGACGTAATAAACCGGTAAAGTCAATTCTTGCGAAGTCAGGATGACACAATGGGAGGACGGTCGCAGAACGAGCAAGCTCGCTCCCTCCATCTTTCTCCCGAGAGAAACCTGCTTTATTTATTCCATTATCCCGAAGACAGGTAACAGTCTCCCGCTGTCTGGCAGCGTACTGTCTGAAAGTGTGCACACTTCTCGTCATCATGCATCGACGTACTTTACAATCAATATTAATGCACTCAACAAGAAAATGTCTAAACGATGAAAAAAAAATCGCAACTTTTTTTTAATGCGTTGAAAAGCCAATAATTTAGCGAATTTATTGGTGTCTGAAACTTTACAATTACTAATAAAGATTTAATTTTAATACATTAAGTTGTTAAATATATAATTAAATGCATGAAAGTTGATTCAAAAATAAAATCTGCTCTTCTTTATTCATTAGCGATAATAAGGCTTTTTTTCTTAAAAGTCGAATATCTTTAATTATGCTAAAATTACACAAAATATTTCTAAAGAAAAAAAGGGGAAAATGATCTTTAAATTAATCTTTAGAGGCTAATTAATTTTATGTAATTTTCATAAAAAGAAATTTTTGTGGTTTTAGGTTTCCCGTTTTATATTATGTTTTGGCTACGCTCGTCATCACAGACGGTTGATTGACTCTTCCTCGGCCTCCTAGGAAGGTCGTCAATCTTTGACATTATATCCCAACGAGCTCACAACGCCACGATGGGGCTGGCATTAATTAAAGCGCGGTCGTTAATTGACGGACAAATCCGAGCAGGCTGCGGATAAATACAGACACCTCGATCGAGACGTGAATGGCATTGTCAGCGGCTCGAAGAACTGCTTCCCGGGGAGAGATAATCAATTCCCTTAGCTGCACCGCCGGCACTATGTATACCGTAGGATCGACATAGAAAGGATAATTAAGCGAGTACGTCAGAGATACAATACTCATTTCGTTGACATTAATTAAATCTGGTCGTGTCACATTGTCATAGTAACATTAACTAGCTCTTCACAGTTCTGATTTTTAAGTACAGTTTAAATGACGCAAGATGTCATCTATTCGTTAAACGTAGTTGAGAAGGAATATTTATTTAAGAGCCATTAAAAAGCTCAAAGTTTTTTTTTATCAATGTAAACAGATTATTTAAAAAAATTTATTTTTAAGATAATTTCAAATATACATTCATATATAAAATTTGATTGATATGTTTAACTTTCCATCTTCGATTTAGGTCTTTTGGCACAAGCAAAATTTCAATTTGACTCAAATTTTAATTTTTATTAAATAAAGGTTTTAACAGTTTAATTAAAACAATTATTTGATGTAATACACTGAAAAAAATGTTCATGTTAGTGAGAACAAACAAAATTTCTGCTTGAGATAACCAGAAATTTTGTTCGGTCTCATCAAAATGCCAGTCTTATCGGGCCCTTTCATTGATTTAATCAGAACATTTTTCTCAGTGTAAAGATGTTGAAAAGTAACTCTGAATTTTTTTGAAAGCCTAGAATAATAAAAAAATTTGAGTTGGACAAAAAAGACTTATATTGTAGACGGAGAGAGTAAAAATATATATTATTGCAAACGGAGGGTTAATTGCAACTAAAATAAGATAAATAAAAGTTTAAAAAAATTATCGCGCTTAGTTAAATTTTCATTAAAAAGAAACTGCTTGCAAAATAACAAAACATACAAAATTTGAAACACAATGTATATATAATATGTGTCACATAATATCTTTATGTTATCTTAACCATTCTATTTGGGATTAGATTTCATACTGAAGTAAAGCTGTATTACGGCTGTGCATAGCCATATTTCAGATTCTGTCGCGTATGCGCAAGCTCCGATTTCGCATTCCTCTGACGCAATTCTGCATTCCGGCAGATACGTATCGGGATTTTCGTCTATATACATTCTGTAAAAGTAGACTTCTATCCCTCACCCACGCGATTCCGGAGATTTTATCCCCCTGGCAGCCAACCAGAAGAGGAGCCACCCTTCAGCATGATATTATGATAATACACTTATATTCATATGCAATAGGGTCCTCGACTTAGGAAGGCACAGAGGGCAACACGAAAGTCGTCCTCCTCGGGGTCTACAAGCCATAATGTAATTCGATCGACACTTTAGCCCCGAGATGATGGAACGTCGGATAGAAATTGACGAGCGGTGGGATGACGTGGCTGAAGAAGGGAAGATAGGTCCTGGGATGGCAGGTAAACTCTGGCTCCCGTGCTATCCGAGTGCCGAGCTTCCCGAACTAATTGCCCGTTAATTTGGTTAATTGTGGAGGTACGACAAGTATCGGCTTGTTCCGACGACGATGGATTCCGTTGCGTTAATGAAGGGCAACTTAAGGGATGAGCGATTAGGAAACGCCGCTTTTTTAATGAGAAGCAAGGAAAAAGCAATTATAAACCCCTTATCAATACCACCATATTTATAAAAAAATACAATTTAAAAAATTACTAGCAACTAAAACTTAAAAGCATCACTGTTATAAAGATACGGAAAGTAAAATGTTAACTACTTCAATTGCTAGCGAGACTTTTCCGACAAATTAACGGACAGTGACCAATACACCTAACTATTATTGCGTACCTAACATGCGATTACTCGGCACGAAAAGTTTGCACTGCTTTCTCGACCGGATCTGAGAATCCCTTGGAAAATGGTTTTCTCCCGAGAACGATCAGTCCACTGAAGACATTAACATTCTATTCGAAGAAACTATTTTCCTCGTTATTTTTCCATCTTTTATCTAGGATTCTTATTCGCAGATTACGGAAATAAGCCTGAAGGAGGGAAGAACCTTCTTAGCAACGAAGATCCTAAGATTGATTATTATCAGCATCTTATCCGCGTTCTTGGCACGCTCACTGTTATTATAAGATAATACCGAGAAAACGTTCTTATTGCAAAATGTATCTGAAAGTCTTGCTTAATTCGGTAATTCGAATGATAAGTAGAATCTGATCGTTTTTTTCTAGATTAAGAGAATATTATCGTTCTTTTTCTTCGATTCCTGTCTTCCTTTCTCGTTCTTAATAACTGCTCAAATGGATTGCATAAAAAAATTGATTTAATTGAGAAATCCAAGGAGATCCATGTTTAAATTTAATCCCGGCTGAGGTTATATTTTTTTCCAAAAAATTCTTTATAGTGTTTCAAAGAGGATCGTTAACATCAATAATATCAATACATAGTTTATTCAATTTTATTTGGGATATTATTTCAGCTTCAGTTTAGGATCTGTCAAAATCGACAAATAATCGGCGCGAATTAATAAGTTTGCTTGAACTGGAAATTGTAAAATTCATAGGCATCAAAGCTCACTTTGATCAGATATGATCTTCGTTTGTGCTTAATTGAGAAATATTTTCTAGAACGTAAATTACAATAAAATTAAACTTCTTTTTCGAATGTGATCTAATTTGATAAAGCTATTCCTACATTCTTATTTTTCTGAACTTAAAAAATAACATATTACCTTGATAATAGATGTCTTAACACGTATTTGTTCTAAATTTTAATCTATGATTGTTCTAGTGGAATTCTTGATATATATGAACTTTACCTTCCAGCTTTCCATTTAATCCTACATCCTATGATGTACATCCGAAATTTCGGAGTATTATCGTGTATTAAATTTCAATACGAAAATTCAATATGACGTGATACAGGCATGCAATGCAGAGCTGGAATTTATATATTTTGTTACAAAACTATTTATGTGTATATATATTTTATAGTAGACATCTCTACAAACCATACAATTTTAATATATAAACTAGAACTAGATAATTTTTATGTTAATACTTATATGAATCAAAACATTTTATCCGCTACTGTTTTATGATGAATAAGAAGCTTAAGCCGCTGATAATCTCCGGATATTTTCTCCAGATAGATAAAATCTAAACTGATTCGATCTGAAGAAATCTGCGAGACGATTTATACAAAATTGGTCATAATATTATATTGCAATGTTCACTTTTCATGATGACGATACTGAACAGTCTCAGCAGATTGCGTAAAAGAGATTGCGAAATCCGTAAGGCGTAAGGTTTTAAAAACGCTTTTACAGCGGTCGTTACGCGCGCATTCAGTGTAGCCCGAGATGTAGCTTGAATCCTCGAAGGAAGGTATAAATGTTCGTAAGTACGACCTGCATAGGCGTCTATGTAAGTATTTAGTCGCTCTTCCCCGTCGCGTAACGCACACAAGTGTATATTCGTATATATAATCTCCTGATACTCTGCGGATCCTATAAGTGCGTTGTCTTGTCGTCCAATAGCGTCTTAGGCACGACATTTCATTACCGCATTTCGGACGAATTCAATCTCTTCACGGTCTCCCATAAAACAGTAGACAGTAATATAAGCAGTTCGCGTCATAAAACACAAGACGGCCGAAGAGCAATTCGCAAACATTTTATAATAAATACTTTCGCACGTCGACGTAAATCAGTAATGCTTTAATTATATCTCATTTATGTATTTATGATGGAGACGTTAAAATATTTTCTTAAAAGAGTCGCGGTTAAAACTATATTAAAACATTCGCGTTAAAATAAACCTCGAAATAAACGCTGCGATAATTGAAACTATATAGAATAATCAAGTTTATTCAAACTAAATGAAAGAAATAAAATTCTGCAATGGTTCTAAATGTAATTTTTATCTCTGTTTAAAATCGTTGTTATTTATTGGTAAAACTCCATGATAGCTTCTGGCAAAAATGTTGATTTACGTTTAAGATAGATGTAAAAATTGTAATGGATATAGATATGTGAGAGGATACTCAAAAGTTTCCGAAATTGGAATCTCTCGTGCAAACTGAAACTTGTTCAGGATTTTGCCACTAAATATCGCGAGTCTACAGTATAGTAAAATAGTCTACCACGTGACATTGTGCTGAGAGCTCGTGTTATTGGTCAGGACCTGTTTTGTATAGTGTTTATTAATTTTTTTTATCAGATAGAAATAACTGATATTAATGAAGCTAACTCAAGAAAGTTAACTATTATTATGAGGCTGTAATGTCATTAAAAAATATGGAAACATATAAAACAAAAAATGAAAATAAAAAAAAATTTAAATAGGAAAATAAATACAAAATGCTATTTTTATAACAATTCCAACGATTTTTAAACAATTTCAACATTTTTTAAAACCGTTTCACACACTCTTAAGCATGTATCGTACAATATCTCTCTAAGTTGACATTCGAAGTATTATAATTTTTATAGAAATAACATTCAAAATTTTACACTAAAATAAGAAATATTTTTCCCATTATATTAGCACAAGATGAGGTACACAAGGTAATGATGAATATAGTGATCCGATTGGCGATACTGTCCTTATTAACCAATTCATCATAAAAAATAAAATACTAAATAATTTTTGAAATTACAAAGCTGTCACGTTCTGAGAGACATTCTCGCGTGTTACGCTTAAAACAAAACGTGTACGTTCATGCTGTCAGGAAAAAAAACAAAGAAAAGAAGTGTAAAAATATCTAGAAAGTGAGTCTGAAGTGAACAAAACTCATATCACAGTTTACTCGCAACGTCTGTTTGACATTATGGTTGCGTTTCACCGCACTGTACGATCCGCTTCATCCTTCACTCCTCCCACTTGTTGGCATTTCAGGATTGTTGGCGGAAAGTTACGAAACCGCTCTCGCGGTTCCATTCAAGCGTAATTAATGCCAATGTATCCATTTTGCGCTTGGCAGCGGGATACATGGCAGGATGCGAGTATGCTTTATGAGAGAGTTTATGAAAATGTTCGCCGCAGAAGGGAGGGGGAGAAGGAAGAAGCGAAGATCCCTAGAGATGCCTTCGCATCTTCGTATCCTGCCCTCCCCATTGCACAGGTGACGCTCCCTCAGGAACAACCCCGTTGCGTGCGTGCGTGCGTGTGCACGTGTGTGCGTTTATGTCGCCGCCAGATATTACCGTATAATTTTGGGATATTTCACTGGCACGTAAAGCAAGCCTCGGACGTGCGCGAATAGCTTCACGGACGATCGTTATTCGCTCGCGGGCGAGAACAAAAGGAAACGAACGGGAGTCCTCGGAGGGTTTCTGCTTTGCATGGTGCGACGATATAGCGCGTGTGAAGGGTACACTCGAGAGTCGGGCGCGCAGGTCGTCATGAATAATTGAGATTCTTGTACAGGGCATCGTTTCGCCGTCAAGCCTCACAGGGATGTGCTCCTTGACGAAATCTGTCCACGTGCCGTATCGATCTTTTTTCATCGGATGCATGAAAGTTTCATCGATAGAATATCAACGTACGTATACATCGACATAAAATAGACCAAACGAGTATCGCCTATCGTGAAAGTATCTATCGTGAAAGCGATAGAAATCCTAACTGCACCTCTTCAAGTCTATCTTATGTTAATGCATATACATTTGTGGTACATTTAGGAAAAATATAGATATATTTTATGAAAATACATTGAATCCTTTAGTTATATATTTTTCTATAATTCTTACATTCAATATCACTTTTAATATTTTTAATCCATAACTGCAGATAATTCTGCAACTCTTCCTAATTTTTAACTACCTAATAACAATTTGAAATAATTTTATATTTCATAATATTATTTTTCACAGTTTTAAATTTGAAAAGTTTTTTAAAAAGTAAAACAACAGAAACTTTAGTAGAGAACTCAAGAACCTATATACCCTTTAAAAAATGTTCCTATTAAATCTCAACATAGCTTTTACCATTACAAAATTTTTGAAAAAAGTACCTTTTGAATCAGTATGTAATATTAATATTACATATTGTTATTGTGTTATATACGAGTATCTTCATATACTTTAAGAGATTCTTCAAAAATATTTTATATTCATGTCGCCTTCTAAAAAGATTTTCGCCACCCACGTCCCGTCTTTTTCCGAGGACGCAACAAACGCGGCAAAACGTGCGCGAGCACAGAATCGAGAGTCTAGTGGCATCTCAAATAGTAAGATACACAGATACGTACATAAAGAACAACAGTATGCACACGCATCAGCCGTACGATGACAAATCGCGCATCAACGGAGCGCGAGCCGCTTATCCATCAACATCAGGCTAGGACACGCGTCCTCCGCGGCCCATGGGCATTCCACCTAGTGGACCGCATTACATTCCCGTCGCCGATGTAGCTCGGCGTCTCCAGAGAGCCTGTAGGTCCATGATCCCGCATCACCCGCCAAATCGCCGCCATGAGTGGCGATTGTGAGCATCGAAGGAGATTTATCGCCAATTCATGATCGCTGACTTGCCGCGACGCGACAGAGCGGAGCTACTTTACTCCTCGCTTTTCTGCCTACTCATCGATACGCCTTTATCGCACGTGTATCTCTCAGTCCTGGATTTTGAATCGATTTTATAGTACTTCTAAAGATGGACTCAAGTGTAATCGGTATATATCATCGATATTATCGAAAGCTGACGGAGATATATTAGATCCGCACATAGCTGCTTCGAAAAATAGTAGCGGTGGTTATTTATAAATTAAGTCGATAATGATTAATGAAGTATATCGATCAGTAATTATGTATCGCCAGTAACGGTAATACTGCTATATGAGATATAACTATGTCTTTCGTTATTAATAATTCGGGACCTGATTTCAATATATAATGAAATAGCTAATGTCTATTTCTCCATTACAAACGAAAGAAAAGAACATTCATAAACGTTGCAACGGGAATCTAATGGCGGAAATTATAATGACATGACATTGCGATTCCAAACAAGCGTGAAGGAAAGCCAATCACTTCTCTCAGATTTCCCACATGAAAATGTACGAACAATGCGCCATTGCATCGATACTGTTTCGAAATAACATATTGTTTGTCATAGCTGTCGATGACGATAAAATAACGAATGAACGTGCGCTTGTCAAACGCAAAATACGTATTTGTAGCTTTCATCAATAAAATCGTTGCCAAAGAAGAATGCAAATCTCGAATCACGAAATATACATATGTATGCATGAAAATCTCTACGTTTTAAATCATTTAGAAGTTATAACCTTTCTTATATTTATTAAGAAAAAATTAATGAAAAAATCAAAAATTTCGTAGATAAAAAAAAGCGCGAATAATCCGAGCAACAATATATATTTTTTTGAGATAAACAATGCGAGAAAGTGATTAGAGATTGTGCTGCACGGAACCGGGAAGAAGGATGAAGGATATCACAGCGATATCACCTATTGTGCATATCTCATATGAGTACCTTGTAACAACTCGGCGCGAATGTACATACAACCACGGATCGATACCGCCACGTTCTGAATTTGCCAGACTCGCGTGCGTTGTCTCGTTAAGTACATGGAAGCACATTCCGCGAGCTGACATTGACGTACCGGTACATAATTTCCGTAGCTCTACTATTTGCGCCGTCGCTCTACTATTTGCGCCATTCACGGATTAATTAGTTATACCGTCGTTAAAACGCATATGCACCAACACCCGAGATAGCGCCGCCGATAACGGAATCAACTCATTCGAAGGCGAGTGCACTGGAAGTGATAACGACGCGTGTGCGCTTCGATTTTTCCTCAAGATGTAATTGCATAACCAATATAGCTGTAGGAGAAATGAACGAGAGGCAATTGCAACGAAATAAACCCAATAATTTCAAATATTTTATATAAACAGCTATATATACTCACAACAGTTGGATGTAATATAGATCTTTTTGTTTATTTAATAAAATTAATAATATGTTAAACTTGAAACTTGCTTGTACAAAGATGACGGTCCTTAATACTGGCTTAAATATCATCGGTTCAGTTTTCGCGCGCAACTGAATATCGTGCAATATTTTAATTACAAATATATTCTGAGGCAAACAAGAATACACCGTATCGCTTGCAATTAATAAGCTGCAGATAAACGTATAAAATTCCGAATTTGGTAGCGAAAATGATACAACAGATTCATAATCGAGATTTGCTATTATGCTCCGTTATTAACAGTGTCGTAATTCACAGAAAAGCGGTTTTACGCAAATTTTATAGACGGCAAACCGTGTAGTGTGCGTGTGCGTCATAATAGCTAGTTTATATTTACGTGCGCAATGAATAATAAAATGTTTAGGCTCACGCTATAAAAACGCACATATTGATCGTAAATCGTGGAGAGAAAGGGAGAGAGAGAGAGAGAGAGATTGACCGGTTAAAAAATGAAGTTAAAACACTAAATACTGTCCGTTACAGATTTTTCCTATAACAATCTCTGTCACCTGTGTTATAGTCTCGCGCGTTTCAATGGTCATTCAATGTTCCACGAACGATAAAATGAAAAGCAATATTATTCCCCATTTAATAATTTACACATATTATATTCATCAGTTTCATAATAATTTATCGAAGAAAGTTTCGCAAAAAATAATCATTACCACATTGCTTATAAAGAATTTATAATTAAAACATAAGCAATCGAAAAAAAATAGGAATACCTGCCGTTTAAAAAAATATTCTCGATTAGCATTTGTATGTTTCATCAACAAGACAATGCTCGGTGGAGCATGATGTACACTTAAACAGGATACCCCTTAGACAGGATATCCTTTGGACAGGATATAATCCTGTGATCCATGTCCTACGCTCACTTGTCCACCCAACGTCGCAGGTAAACGCGAGTACGTAAACGCAGTGTCGATTATTCACAGTGGATCATTGGCACCGGACGCACTTATGCACGCATTTATGCATACACGCGTACATACACCTATCCTACACACTTATGTATGTATTTCCTGAATCTATAGATGGTCAACTACTGGCACTTAAATAGCACGCGAATAAGATAGGAATAAAATAAATCGTTTAACAGAAAATCATATTAGAATTAATTTCATTTTTTACGTTTCCTTTTGTTTATTTCCGTTTTATTTAACATCGCGTAATAAAATTATATATTTCGTATATCCCTAAAGAAAATTGTACCTACATAAATGTATATATGTATATTTTTTATTTTTATTTTTTTACTTATTAGTACGCATTATTCTCACTTAGAGATCTAATTGGACTTAGTGATTATAATTTTTCATAAAGAGATTCGAATAATTTAAATATTGGTTGGATTACTATTACGATATCCATATCGTATCCCTAGCATAAAGTCAGTTACAGAATCACCTACGCTCATTCGTCCTCCTCTCATTCTTCGAGAGGATTACCAGAGATACGACAGATAGAGATGGTAATTTAGTGTTATTATAGATGTCTGAGGCGACAGCAGCGAGTGCTGTAACGATCTGTAAGCGCATACGTGAAGTCGCGCGAGCGTGGAATTAAACGATCTCATTAACAGAGCTTCACAGTCGAAATATCGATCGCTATCTCCGCGGTTGCAAATAGTGCGTGCTTGTAAGCACTGTCTGCGCGTTTGAACTCTGT
This sequence comes from Trachymyrmex cornetzi, assembly GCF_001594075.2. Taxonomy (NCBI): domain Eukaryota; kingdom Metazoa; phylum Arthropoda; class Insecta; order Hymenoptera; family Formicidae; genus Trachymyrmex; species Trachymyrmex cornetzi. Next base: position 859,320 of record NW_017296901.1, read on the forward strand.
CCTTAATGATAACTAAGCCGATCGTTAATATTCGATATTTCCAAATTTAAATTAATAAACATATATTTATAACATCAATTATCTTAATTTATATCTTATAAAAAGTTTTTAACGCTAAATTTAATAATTCACGATTAACATATCGTTAGAATAAAAACACATTTCGTCACACACGTTCAGTATGGGTATATTCAAATTGCAGAAGCCCGGTCAGAAAATTTAAAACTCTATAAAGCAGATATCTCCAAAATTATAAATAATTTAAGACACTTTAATAATGTCAAACATCGTAACATTATAAGAGAATGACTATAAAAAGGCGATAATATTTTTATGTTAAAAAAAATATATATATATTTGATTTGGAAGAATATTATAAAGAATATCATAAAAGTACAGATATTTGAGAAACATTTTTAATGTTCTATATATTTTATCTCATCTTCAATCAATGCACCGATATGAATCCTATTTAAAGGAGACATTCTTTTTTCTTAGGTCATGCTAATTAATAGAAGGCAATTTGTGAAACACAGTTTTTAATCGAGGTCTCATTAAGCATATTCATTTGACGATAACGATATTATCGTTTGTCCATAGTAACTTTCACTACATAAATATTCCTTCTATCTCTAGCTAATGTTAATTAAATATTCGCAATTCTATACTCAATTAAAATACAAGTGATAAATGTCTACATAATATTTTTTTTATTAATAATTCTCAAGATATAGATGTCATTTTCTTATTTGAATGCAACGTGAAAAATTTAACAGGGTATAATGATTATTAACTCCATTAATGGAGAAAGAAGATCGTCAAGTAAATTGAACACTAATTGTAAATAATAAAAGAAACACGAAGACAGTAATATAACATTGTTGAGGTTGTTATCACACCAAAGAACAAGAAGGAGAAACAAGTATCGAAGATCGTGAGACTCGAGGTATACCTAGTATCCGAGAGATAATTACACGAAGACGACGATAGGTGGCCTCATCATCCGTAATTAACATCGTTAAAACGCGGATATTAAATAAATTACAAATAATTATGTTCGACTATGGTACTACGTCGCAAACCATGATCGTATTTACGTATATGCTATATTTACGATATAGATTACTTATAGATAGAAGCGTGATTCCGCAACATTAAATTCTCGGTGACTTTTCTAAATATTTTCGTGTGAAAATTGCTTATTATACTTTTTCATACATTTTATTGTATACTTATTTCGCGCTCGAATTTAATTTTACACTCATATTATAGATTTTGCATTTTCCTTTATTTTCAATATATGAAATATGCAAGTATGCACTAAAGTCTACACTGAAAAAAAGATTGGCTGCTGCAGCAAATTACGTTGTAAAATATGGCATAACATTTTTAATTGGCTGCAACAGCCAATTTTTGGTTGCGTTAACCTATCCGCAATATAGGATTTCGATAGGGTTGCTAACGCAACAAAAAATTGACTGCTGCAATCAATTAAAAATGCTACGCCATATTCAGCCAATCTTTTCTTTCATTGTATGCTATGCATTAATTACTTAGCGATCTATCCTTAAAATATTTTACACACACATACTGTATATGATGAAAATTTAACGTTGTCATAAATATAATTATAAAGGGAAACGGAGTGGCAAAAATAATTTATTTCCACGCGAGAACCAACGTACTTTACAAAAATGACGTAGAAAGAAAAATGTAACGTACGCACGTTTATATCGAAATTATCCATCTTTTATCATTATATGAACGATTGCCTCATAACGGTGCGGGAATGACCTATACCGGTTTTCTAATCAGAAAAGGCGATTAGAGCAAGACGCGGTCTGAGATCCCCCGGGTAGAAACTGCCAATCGCGGCCCCGATCGGTCGCATTATGATTCAAATGGTTCCATTAAGTGCGTTCACGCGCTATTAGAGCCGCGCGGATTCTCTCGCCTTTTCTTACGATGTCTTTCCTTTATACGATTGGCCTCGGCCTTCGTAGATGACGATGGCAAAAGTGCACTATATCGATCCCCTTCGGCTTTAACGTCGTTTCCATTAGGTTAACGACCTGCGCCTGATAAAGCATTCACGATGCGGATAAATACGACGTGATTCCTGAGGTAACGAGTGCCGCGTTCGCGAAAAGTGACTAAATGTTCGATCGCTAATCTGCATTATCCGCTGTTGTTTTATTGTACAATATGTGACGCGTTGTCGCAAGCACAATTTGATCAATGCCAACAAATTAAATCTTTTAGTAAAAACTATAAAAGAGAGAAACTATAACAAGCTAGTAACTTCAAACTAATTTCAACTGTTTAACTGTCAACTTTTACATTGTGATAATTATACGAGTCTTCATGCACCAAGCTGAAATTTATATAGTTGGATACGATTCCGCGAGTTATCGGCAACACATTATTTTCACGATCTAATTAATTACGAAGTGATACTGTGGACATTTCCAAGTTTACAAGTTTGGTTTAACCATGAATCTCTGCAGAGAGAGAAGTTTCGACCGCACCGCCGGGGAGGGGGTGAAAGACACCCTCCATGAGGCGATGACTCTCCGGAAAGTGGCGCCTACTAACGGAGACGCCAAGCACTATCGGCGTCCCGACGTCGCAACATCCCTTCAATGATGTTCTGTGACCTGCCGCTAGATTGAGATACCAAGCGCTTTCTATCTTGACACCGGGTATATCGCGCGCCGATAAGGCAGATTGTATATTGCTGCACCGTAAATCGAATATCACACAAAGATATAGTAATTATAGTTGGATCTTATATTTAGGATCGGCTTAAGTACAGTCTTAAGATGGCATGAACCAATCAGAGGGTCGTATTAGCATCTTATAAGGCATTACTTAAGACGGTCTTAAAATAATAACGGACTACAAATACCATCCTAAAATTTAATTTAAGAGAATGATAACTCGTTAATCCTTTTTTTAAAAAGTTCTTTTTTTTTTTTAATTATAAGATAATTTTTCAAATCCAAAATAAATATTAACTGATCGCTCTTAATTATTAACATTGATGTTCATCAAATGAAAGTAAATAGACTTTTATGCGAAGTGTGTAAAGTACTCTACACATCAGAATTTTTCATGTGTAGAATTCCACACATAAACTATTTTTTTTTTAATAACTAGTGTTTTTTTTTCTGATTTGAGAAGATTGAAAACGTATTTGCGTTCTACGATGCAGCAAATTCGGTTAAAAATAAAATAGTAGGAATTGCAGTATTTTTGTGATAACCTTACACATTCGGTTCGGTACATCTTCTTTGAGAGGCGGCGATTGCGGACTTTGTTAAAAATTTCTGCGGGCCTTTGACCTGCGGTGCGGACACGCCGTGTCATTCTCGTACGCATAGTTCGCTACGATTCGAATCAAACGTACGTGTACACGACGACACGAACGGTATAGAAGTCCTCCGTAGCGGGATATCCATTTTCCCATTTTATGGTCGATCCTGTGAAAATCTGCCTCGTTAAGCACTTCGATGTATTTGAGGCGGTGCACTCGCGCGTGCTCGTACAATCCATCAAAAACCAAAAGCAGAAGGCACGCGCGGCCACCGACAGATTCGCCGGTGCAGATCAATGCGGGATGAAAAAAGGCCGCGAACAAAATGGTTTGTGTGACGAAATATAAATCACTATCAAGTGCCGTAAAACCCACGAGTTTCTATCAGTCATAAAAAGGCAAATCGCTCTCAAAGATCGTAAAGAAACAACTCGCTATCAAAAGCCGTAAAAAGTAAATTACTATTGGGAGTTACTGGTTTCACGTATATCTCGGGTATTGGAGTAAGGACACAGTCATGAAAAGTATAGTATAAACCAATAAATAAAGAAACAACAAAACTGTCTCTAAAAGAATAAACTATAATCAAAAGTCAATTCATTGTCGTATGTTGTAAATTCAATTATATAAATCACGTCAATAAAACAAGAGATAACTTGAAGAAGTTTACCATTAAATTGTTAAGTTTTGTGTGTAGAGTAATAATGCTTTTAATAAAAATAAAATTTTTGAAAACTGTAAAAGACAATATAAAAAATTATATAAAATGATATGTAAAATATAAGAGAGAGAGAGAGAGAGAGAGAGATTATATTAAAAAATATAAAAATTGCGAAATATTGCAAGTCACATCTCCGACTATATGGATAATTGCGAAAAATAAGAAAAATAAAAAATATATATTATTTCTTATATACATATAAGAGTATAATTAAGAAAGGCAGTTAAACAAATAATTAGAGAAATCACAAGAAACTCAATCAACGTGTGGTTTTATATGGTTTTAATTGTCACACACATAGACGTCGATAATGTGCGGCTATCGCTTGATTAATCTCTTGATTAAAGGTCACCGGTCAGAGAACCTTTAGGTTACCATCGCCTACTCCAAGCTAATTAACTTTCGACCTGCGCGACAAATCAATCGAGTGGTAGAGTCTTTCAACTGGTCTCAAATTGGATCTGTACGGAAGCATCACGCGCGAGAGGATATTGAACCGAGGACTGGATGATAAAGTTCAAATGTACGTAGAAGACGTGTCAATTTGCGTTATAAAATCATTTGACATTTATTAGACGTAATTCTATAATAACGTGATGAAAAAGTGAACGGTGTCGTGAGTAACGATTAGATAATAAAATTCATTTATAGATGTTATTTCTTCGAAATCTTAATTTATGCTTGAATTATTTAATGTGGGAAATATTTACTAAAACTTGTAGCGCTATATAAGAAAAGTTTCCTTGGAAACTATCGACTTAAAATTCATCATTAAAATTACGATCACAAGTTCTTTCAACTCATCCTAATCATTGTGTTTTATTTCTCTCTGATATCATACTTCTTTCACCGAACAAATAAACTCAAATTCTCCCGGATAATTTTTTGCAAAAATGTGCGAGAAACGGCGTAAAAAAATAATTTCACAACGCGACACGATAGATGAAATTTACAAAAGGAACGTATAGCGCGTTTTCCTCTTACAGAAATCGCAAAAGCTTTCTGACGCCGACGCTTTATATATACCACGGTTTAACTATCCTTTGATATTATCTCCAACATTGCCTCTACTTTGTCTCTACCAACAACTCTTTACGTCCGTAACCTCTGGTCCTGTACTAATACAGAAAGGGGTTTGATCTCTTTGACGAAAAATACGGGCTAATTGGCGTATATTCCACCGCGGTGGCACACCGGCGCGTTCGTTAGTCACGATATTCCCAGGAGGAGATGTACCAGATTCTGGAGAATCGCTTTGAGAGATCGGAATTATTATCTTTCGTATTATTTCCTTACCAAGGCGACCATGTGGCTCGACTGATTTGCAACGATAATTGCAATCTGCATTTCGCATTTTTTACCCAGGACTTCCTGCAATTATGATATTCGCGAAAGATATATACCTATGTACGATTCGTAAAGAACAAGTTAGTCACCTTTCGCATCTTTGTTCATTCGTCTACCATCAGGGAGAGATATGCATCGCGAATCACTCTATTATTTCACGTATTGTTAGCTAAAGTATCGCACAATCATTCGTAATACAATCTCGCCTACCTTTCCTGATTTAACAAGTTCTTAATATACCGCGCCATGAAAGGTGTTCCTTTCATCCAATCAGTCTCTGTGCAATTACCCTCAGGGCAAACTCGACGGATACAGCGAGCGGCTTCGAACGGAGCCAGATACTTCAACGATTCTTCACGTATATACACGTGTAATACTGTAATACGCGGACGTGTTCACGCGCATGGTTCGAAATGTAACTAAAACTAAACACCGCCTAATGAACGCATACGGGCGGTTCTTTGGCACAAAGGTCCTCTCTCTGCTTTATATAAAGCACGAGTGAGTTATTTACATTGTGGTCGACAGAATTTCAAGCTGCGCGAGATTCTAATGAACCTTTACCTCCTCCACTCTCCTCCCGTTACCATCACCTCCCGCCCCTCACATCGTCTGACCAAACTGGTTCGTTCGGGCCAGTCAGCGTGTCGGGTCGTTAATTAATTAAAATCCCGAAGCAAAATCCGCATCGTCGCAAATATTTTAGATACCTCGAAAGCTTTATGAGGAAAATACTTCAAACTTCCTGACGCACCCCACCCGTTCCATCGCTACGCGTCTACGTCTACCCCCCGGGAAACGCGGATTCATTGCGAATAGCTGTAGAATCTTCGCCGCACGAATATTTACGAAGGGTGGTCGCGAATGTAGGAAAAAAAGGAGTATTTAATGAAACGTACGTCAAGAAAAAGAGAAATGGAGAGAGAGAGAGAGAGAGAGAGAGAGAGAGAGAAAGAAAATCGAAAAAGGGATGCCACGGAAATCATAAAAATACCATGATCCAGAAAATCGTAGAATTTCAATGATCAGCATTTAACCATTGTGCATTCAATTTTCCTCAATAACTCACACTGGCGCAAATATTTTTTTGCGGTTCAAGTAGTCACTCGCTCGTAATTAATAGGCTTGCAGAACATTATCTTGTACAAAACTTTTAGAGTAAATCTCACACTCTGAAGAGTGAAATCTCATTATTAAAGACTGAAAATTTAGCCACTTTTTTTCGAGATTGGCTCAATTTTTACTCTTTAGAGTAAGATTCCAAGGAATTTAAAAGGTGTACCTATTTTATATATATGTTCTTATATAACATTATTTAAAAAAATAATAATTGTTAATTTTATTATATATCAAAAAAATATTGCTACATAAAATTTATGTCTTTGTCAAAAGTCATCTTAAAAGAATTAAGACGTTATCAACAATTTATATCACATTGATTAATTACATAATTAATTTTATGTAGTATGTTATCTTGAATTTGTATAACATTAATAACATTAATTGTCACATTAATACTGTAATATAATATTGAAATCATGCAAAGTACAAACAAGATCCTGTTTTACAACCTGATTACCGGTAACATGTAAATTTATTCAGGTAGAAAAGCAACGTAATGCGCAGTAAAATCACAGAAATACGATACCGGACGACTTATGAATACTCTGGCAGTGACAACAACCACTTTTCGAGATAATCTACAGTTACCTAATCTCTGTACTCGCCTCCACCCCCTTTCCCCTTTCTACGTTCTATTATTACCTTCTTCTCTTTCTTTTTCTGTCTATCCTTCTCTCTCTAGACTGTAAGCTTGAGATTAAGGTCCTTTAACGACTACACGTCGTGCTCATGTCCAGCCGAGTAATTACGAATATGAAACCGGCGACGAGCTTTGAGATTTCTATTAGACTTTTGATGGAGTTGCAACTCGAAAAATTCTCACGAATGTCAGGTCAATTATCGTAAAAAAAAAAGAATAAAGCATCATTGTACGTCGTGCAAAACAATTTTAATAAAAATTCTGCATTCATTCTAGTTCTTTACCGAGAAAATAGTATGATTTAATTGGTGCAACTATGTACAGATGAGAAAAATTGTTGCACGTTACGGTCTTTGTGTACTTTATTATTTCCTCTGCTTATCGAAGGAAAAAGATGTAATTGCGTAGTAATTAATTACAGATTGCAACTCGTTAAAAGTGCTCGCAAGATACCGATGATCAACCGTCAACAACGAGACGCGGGAGAGAGTACTTTTTTTCTTCCCTTTTCTTGACGGTGCTTATTATCGGCGACTTTTATCTAAGATGTTAGTTTCCAAGGTTCAACGCAAAAGGAAAGCATCTTAATTAGACGAGAAGAACTTTAATTAGACAGTATGCTTAAGTGACATACTCAAGAACGACCTTTATTAAACTTAAATATAAAACTATAAAAGAGGAGGAAGAACATGAAAAATATAAAAACCAATTTCAAAAAACTTATTATCTCAGATAAACAAATTTAGTTTATCTATATACTTGAATACTTTCTCAAAGACATAACGCTTTACATTCGCTTTATATATATACGAGTATATAATAAAATTTTTATATTAAATAAAAATAGATGCAACGAAATAAAATAAAATTTAATGCTGCATGGATAGAATAGTGTGTTTTGCCAAAGTATTTAAAATAACTAAAAAAATTACACAGATCTAAAATTTAAAATAAATCTAGAATTTAACAGATCTGGGCATGTATTATGGAATTATTTGAAATTCCGATCCGAATTATTTTACTTTCCTTACAAAATATAATAAAAATCTTTGCACAATTTCAATCAAAAATTTGATTTTCTTTCACAATAATTCCACAATACGTATCCTGAAAATAATTTTATTTTGATTATCCAAATAATTATTAAGAACGTTCAAGCATGAAACATTTTGACATTCTAGCAACCAACTTAAGCGTCCTACATATATTTATTTTCATAAACAAAAACTTTCTCCAGATCTGTATATTAAATTTTTAGATACTTTAGCAAAACCGTCTTTTTCATGTGGATTTTCAAAAAATATATGAGAACGACATCCTCCTCCAATAAAATCGCAGATTAAATCGTTACATGTCAGTACAACGTAATCATCCCTTTGTGTCGTGTATCCACCTTCATCCACTTAGCTTTTCAATTATCAGGCTCGACTCTTATGCGCGTAGTTTGCGGCGCTTCGATAAACCACCCTCGAAAATCCCAAGCTCGAACACCAGCCCCGAAAAATACGCCAACCACGAAAGCTTAACATCTCGGGGGTGGTATTATCCGCGAGTGGTGGCGGGCAAATCCCCGGTTCTGCACGAGCCAACGCTTAGCAGAAGCAGATTGGCGGAGGAGATCAACGAAGTAGGCAGCGACGACCTTGCGCTTCCTGGCTGAGTTTAATCAGCCGTACCTATCCCCCGTTCCACTACTATCCACGACTGCACCTTGGTGCGACGCTTTTAATGGCACTTATCCTCGCTAGGAATTGATGTGACTGGAAACTCGCTGTAAAATCCGCCGCCGTTAAACCGCGAGACAAAGTTGAGCGCCGTGTCGTCGGGCGAATGGGCAACCGTATAGCGACTGGCACCGTCCAAGTTCGGAAAACACGATCCCGATATATCCTCGCTACATGAAGTTCCACGAACTTGAATCAGAATCGAGTCATTGCTATGGACGTTTCTGCGCGACTAACTCGAATGGCATACGACAAATACGGGATCAATCCTGAAGTATTAATTCTTCGATATTATTTAATTACATTAATTTATAAGATTTTGTGCAAGAGCATATGAAAACAATTTGAAGAGTAATTTTTGATACTAACTACTGCCAGACCTTAATACATAAAATCAATCTAAAATTACACAAAAAAAAACAAAAATTAAATGCCAAATACTTTTGATTTATTTTTTAATTTCAATAAAATTTCACCATATATTGAAAAATGTTTATTCATTGCGACTGAATATCTTGTAACGACAGCATCATAAGTATTCCAACGAACTAATTTATATAACTGACTGACTTTTAACATTGTCTCACTTTAATAATTATTAAAATAATCCACAAATGTGTCTGTTAATTCTGTACTTCAGAGAGTATGACACACATATCTGGCAATGAAGTATTGTAAGCGGTATTTCAATTACCTAGGAGTTTAAAAAACTCAAAGAAGTCTTTAACGTCAACTACACATTATGACCCGGAATGACACCGTAACGTTTGTTATAATGTACTAAAAAAGCAATTGGCTAATATATATTTGAGACTAGATAACTGTGCAAGACTCTCACCTGTCCACCCAATTTAATTTAACTTATTTGAATATCGAGTCTTTTAATTTTCTATTGTCGTTAAAATGTTTTTTCCTATATCTTAAGAATCAAATCTGATGCAAATATTTCAATAACAGATTCGACGTCCCAAAATACGTTAAAAAAAGTTGTTTTCTTTTTTCACTAAAAATGTAAACTAGTGTCGTCACTATTTAAATTACACAACAAACTATGTGCACAAAGTTACATATTAGACTGTTGAAAATGAAGATTTTTTTGTAAATGCGTATAAAATATATCTAGATGAAGTAATCGATAAATCATGTTTATTACTGTGATAGAAATTATATTTTCATTTTCGACGAATAAGTATCGCGATATTAATAATTAATTATATTATACATACATATGATATTATCAACAATAGAATTATGGAAAACTTATTCTCCTTCCGGCATAAACATGTTCAATTATAATTTCAAAATGCACTTACCGTTGTTGATTATTATTTGCGACGGGCATTGGAGTCGGCACTCTCGGTGGTGGAACCGGTATTGCTTTCCTTCGACCTCCACCGGTTTGATGCACCGTCGGTGTTACTCTTCCGGTTGGTGCTATTCGACCGGCGGTCCGTGGTCTTTCCGTTCGCACCTCCATAGCGTATATCTATAAAAATAACATAAAATATTTTGATGTTAAAAAAAATTCTATTGTGAATCCATTATTTAACAATTTTTGGAAAATATAAAAGCAGACTGCATACATTTATACAAAAATAATTTTTCTACACAACATAATAATTATGCTATATTTTTATAATGTTGTTATTTAACTTAATAATTAGATATTTAGTTACCAAAAAGAAAATGTATTATCGAGGAATCAATAAATTGTAATAAATGGAAAGCGATCGGCGAGTTCGGTAAAGTATCGCTTCTTCGTAACTTTAGCGGTGCCGAAGATCACAGAAATGATGATAAACTTGGAAAAGAGCGAATGTTTGGAAAGGACTGACAAGAAAAACGAAAAAGAGATTATCGGCCTGCACAACTACCAACATTAAAACTTCTGCTTCACGGTATGTTGACTTCGTAGTTTGCCTCTTCCTCTCGCGTCTGTTTCCTTTCGTTTATTCAAACTAGTTTAACGCGCCAAGCGAGTCTGGATACGATTCAGTAACGTTATCATTAATCCTAGAAATACCACATAGTACGCACAAAAAGTACTTAAAAGGAAAAACGAAATCAATATACATATGCGACGACACAATTCTCCTTCCTACTCTTATATTCATATTGAAAATATTACATAATTAATAAAAAATCAACAATAAATAAAAAGAAAACAGTTCTTAGAGATTAGTTATTTGTCTACACACAATCATATTTATCTACAATTCACTCTAAGACTTAAAAAAAAATGTTTTGTCTATATTGTAGGTAGAATACAGGCACACAACGAAAAAAAGTCACGAACGTTTTCCATGTTCAACCATTTCCTCGTCTACGATCTGAGAAGAAAGGAACGCGTCCGGTAAAATCTCAAGCCGGTAGTGCAACGTTTTTCGTTGTGGATGCTTTAGCGCGTCGCAAGAGCAAAGAACGATACCGGCAAAAGAAGAGACGAAAGAAGAGAAGAAAGGGACGGTAGACGGTCGGTGCGATCATTATTTCCCGACGTGTGTAGTCCACCGAGATGAGGACGCCGGTGAAACAATGCGCGCCAGCAAGTTGGTTTAAATATTCAGCCTCTGACGCGAATACGCGCAATTCGCGCTCGCGTGTGCGCGGATGCAGCAACTTGAAACTGTGTATGAAGATAAAGAGCAAAAATGAGCTTCCTGAGCGACGTAATGGAAGTAAAAATTACGACGATCGATAAAGTTAAAAATTAGAAAACGAATAGTGCAAATGTACGTAAAAATGACAAAAATTATTAAAACATTTTCGTTCGTCCAGAAATGGAAGAAGACGATAATATTATACTTTTAATACCGTTTTTCCATCTCTCGTTATATTATATATAATAATATATTTGTATTATCTCAAAAATCATAATTTGTCTTAAATCGATACCTATATTATACATATATAGATAAAAAAATTTTTTTTATGAGTTTTGGATCTTCTGCGTTTAAAACAGAACTTACAATTAGCTAAAATTAAAGATTATTGTTAGAGGATCAAAATGTTCCTTAGATGCAATCTCGAAGACACAATCTCCTCTATGCTGTATTCCTCTTTGAAATATTGACACATTTTTACATAAAATATATTATAAAAGATCTCGTAAACTAGTTATTTTTGAGTAATTGTAATATCAATCGACGCGTATATAAAAAAAATAAAGATTTGCTTTTCAAAAATATTATGCAATTTGTGCAATTACATTTAAATATGCAATTATATATCATTTTTTAAAAGTAAACATGTGTTGTCTTTACACGAATTAATTTGTTTTATTATTCAGTATTTAAAAAGTAAAAACATTAAAATACAGTTACCAAAAACTAAATAGCTTACGAGATATTTTATATTATATCAAATGTGCTACAATAAATTATGAAATATCTCGTAAATTATTCATTTTTGTATCTTCATACTGTTACGCACACAATAATCAGATGTATTTATTAATGTCAAGAAAAGTCATAGTTGCTTTTCAAAAAAAAGCAACTATTATTTATTGATTGTTTACGATTTATTTTTGATTCTACCAAATTTTTTTCAGCAACGAATATGCAATACCAGATATGCAATAATCTATCACCCTTAATTAAATTTATTTACTTAAAATTATGATAAAATACGAATGGTTATTTTTATATAACCAATTTGTACATATATGTATACATTTATATTTATGTATATTATGACTAATTTGTACATTGCAAAATTAAATAGGAAACGTAAAAATATTTTTTTCATGAAAAATATTTCTGATACTGTTAAAATTCACTAAGTTGTTGAAAATGTTCCATGCTAAAACTTTCTATTTTACTGTGCGTATACTCTTCGTTCTCTCCTTTTTTCCCCCTTTCGCATATCTGGGTCCATACACGGGTATAAAAATTTCACAATTGCACGGATTCGCGTGTAAAAAAATTCCGCTACATGAAGGCAAAATATCACAATGTCAGCGTCTGTTGGAGACGAGCCGGGAAAATAAAGTCCCGGCAACGGAGCGGCACCAGCGGCGGCTTCACAATGGGGAGCATCTGCTTAGCAAATTGCGAAAAATAATAACGTTTGCACCCGAATCCGTGGCACGGAGAACCGTAGAAGTCTACCCCGTGGTATACATCGTAACACAATAACGCCCACTCGAACTGCGAACTTGGGAGGCTGAGAAGGGTGAATGCGAGAGCGGACGATGAGGAGGGTGAGGAGGATGAGAGATGAAAACGAGCGCCGTGCAAGTTCCCTTTCGTAATAGTGCATCCGCGAAACAATGTGTCACGTATATATATATGTGGGAGATCGCGTACACGCGTATGCTTGTCACGCGTGACACTGAGTTATCCAGCCGAAGGCGATTCCGGAACTTCTTTGACTCTCACTTCCACGTCTCTGACAATGAATGCATTATCCGTGCATATATTCTACCGAAGATCACGTCGCGAAATTCAAGATTCCGAGTCAACGTCGCAATCCATCCGCGGTAAATCATCCGATATTAGATACTTTCAATATCTTTGTCTTTGAAAAATGTACTATATACTTAAGGATGTATATTCTCGAGTCTTTTTATACACCTAATATAAAAATTTGATCAAATATTGAGAATAAATTTATAATTAATATGTAGGCATTCCTACATTTTTTCAAATAGTTTAAATTCTTATGAGAAAGAGGGTTTTAAGTAATTTAATTGTAAACAAAATACAAGAATTTTGAAGAGTTATATAGATATTTAAAAAATGGAGTTTAAAAAACATTTTGAAATAAAAAAAAATGAAGTTTCACCGTATCATTTTCGTGTAAATGTAAAAGTATGAAATATTCATAAATCTCTTGAAAATTATGACACACTAGTGAAAACGTGGCAACGATATTTTTCCATCAGAATTACCAATATTTAAATTAAATTCAAATTATTACTAGAAACAATTTTTTTTCAATATTTACAACATGAATATTCATTTCTATTATAAAAAAATATTTTTTAATAATCAATTATAGTTTTACTGCTTCAATTGTATTAATTATTTAAACTTTTAAATTATTTTAAATTAGAAAACCTCCTTATAACGTACCTATATTTTTTAAGTATTGATCCAAAATTTCTTAGAAAATAAAAAAATACTAATTTCATTTTTATATAATCTAAATTTTTGAGAATTATGTATTCAATATCAATTTAAGGCATACATATAACATAATTATTTAAGTAAATTTACTGAAATCTATTAAACTGAGATATTTAATTAAGATATTTCATTCCAGTCATGAAAGAAACATTTTTGCTTAAAAAGAAAGATGACAGAGATTGAGATAATGTATTTTATTAAAAACCATTATAAACCGAAGAAGATTACCAATCTGAATTATTAATTCTCCTATCGTTCACGTTCGATGGAAATGAGCAACCAATGTTTAATGCGACATAATACGCTGGCATGACTAATTCATGCCATTATCAATGATACTAATCGCCATCTACCTACGAGGGTAATGAATACAGCAAATTAATAACGTTCGATTGACACGTAACGTCCGAGCTTCATCCGTTGAGCGACGTGTACATTGTATTCCTAACAAGAGCGCGAGTTTCCCAACCCCTTCGACTCTTTCATTGCACGCATGTTACACATCGATCGTTCGTTACGAGCGCACCTTCCGGCGACGATCGAAAAACGTCATTAACGAGAAAAAATATTTCCAATTTGACAAGCAGAATCGAATCCAAAGAATTATTCGTGTTTAATGGGAACAAACGTGCGACGTTTAATACATGTACATAATAATTAATTCATCACCAATGATGTTATCGCTAATGCAATAAACGAATTACAGTCGTTATTGTCGCGTAATGTTTTTAATAATACGATGCACACGTTCCACAGATTCTCAATCCTATTGTATAAAATTTATATCTTCTAAAAATAAAAAATCCCTATATACATCGTCGCGAAATGCGTTTGTCGTTATTATTTTAAATGGGAATTATGTCGACAATGTTTAATACAGAAATCTATATCAGCCTCATTATCTCATGTATTGAGATAATCAATTAGATTATCATGCCGATCACCACGAGCGAATACGACAAATTAATAACAGTCGATTGATATCTAATATTCCAGAATGCATTTCGCAGTTTCCAATTCCTTTATATCAATGCATCAATCGTTCATCGAGCGCACGCGTTATCGAGGATCAGAATGAAAAAATGTTATTAACGAGTTAGAAAAAGAGGCCTGGAAAAAAGATATTTCGCTTTTCGTTAGGGAAAAAGAAAGACAGACGGCGAGGAAGGGGGAGGGAGCAGCAATTCAAAGAAGAATTTATCGGCGATATTTCTCGACCGGATGACGTCGGCGTCGCGCAATGTCGGCTACTGTCGATTCCTATTAATCATTGACGCACAACTGCGTACCCGTATCAACACACGGGCCGAAGATACATGCCGGGAGTTTCTCATACCGCGACGCGATCGACACATGTGACCACAGTCCGACGTTCTCATGGTGATCGCATATATCGGAGTATCACGTGCGCGACATGCGTCTAACTACTTCTCTCTGTTATATTCCTTTTCTCTCTTTCTTTTTCATAAATGCATTATAATAGACCATCTCATTTATGAGCCGACAAATTAAACAGGATCTCCAGCTTAAAAAAGTGGCTGACTGACTGCCTACTCAGCCCCCTACAAAAAATTTTTTTTTAGCTAAACGGTATGAGCGCAAAAATTTTTTTTAGCGGATATGGGTAGCGCATAAATAGCGCATTATTCCATAATTTTTTCATTAAGATTTGGTTAAGTGGGGGGGCCAGTTAGGCAGACGTTCAGCGTTTACTCTTTGGATGGTTTACCCCTTAGATGTTTCACTATGACGTCATATTTAAAGAGAATTAAGTAACTTATAAACATTTCATACTGTTACACGAAAATCATACGGTAAAACTTCATTTTTTTAATTTCAAAATGTTCTTTAAACTCTATATATATTCCTTTATATCTATATAACTCTTCAAAATTCTTATATTTTCTTTACAAATAAATACTTGAATACCACCTTCTCTTATAAGAATTTATGATATTTTAAGAAATTATTTAAAGAAAGCTATACACTCAAAAAATCTGAAAAATTTAGGAATGTTTACATATTAATTACAAACTTATTCTTAATATTTGATCAAATCCTTATATTATGTGAAAAAATTAGAAAATCTTCTTAAGTACCGCGCGTTATTAATAAATTTCAAAAGTAGAATCTCTAAATCGCATACAGATAAAATTAAGAAAATGAATTTTCTGATTTACAAGTCTGAAGTGTACATCTGAAAAAAAAGAGATATTACTCATAATACAGAAAGGTAATTTTAGTTAATAATTAATTCCTAAAGAATTTTTTATATTTAAATCTAGTGCCTTGTGTGTATGCGTATATTTTATATATTTTATTAAAATATTTAACGTTAGAAAATTTTATGAAAATGGTACCAGACGCAGAGATTTTAATTGAAGCTTTGTTTTATAATGTTAAAATATTATATTTTATTTCATTATATTAATTAATATCTTTAGTTACCATTTGCATAAAAATTACGTATAATGTTACTGGCATATAATAATTAATACTTTTCAAATGTTCACATGGTCTTTGATATATTTTCAAGTTATTATCATGAAATGAGTTAAATAAACATTACCAATCATCAAAAGTGAACTAATTTTTATTTTTAAAAATCATCAAAATCATTACATTTCAAAAAGGATGGTTTAAAAAAATTATTACAACTCAAAAAGAATGATTTTTTTTTAAGAGTTGTAAAACAAAAATGACAAAGATAATAATTAATCGTGTAAAATTGTTTTTTTTTATTCTTATTTCTAATATTATTTGATTAGTTAAAAAAACTTAGAAGAAAGGGCAATAGGAGTAAGGCCGCAGGCGTAGATAAAGTTACGCAAATTCCAAAAATATAGGAAGTAAAACTTTTTTATTACAATTAAACACTCTTACATGTTTCGGCTCATTTTTGAGCCCTCCTCAAAGACAATAATGTATAACATCACAATACTAGGACTTCCCTTGGTCTTCTTCGTATTTTTGTATCCTATTGCCCTTTCTTCTAAGTTTTTTTGAATTTTAAGGAGTTTTTATTAGTGGTTTTGGTGTTACGTTTTGATTAGTTGCAAAATAGTTTTTCCGACAAACAACGTTATTCTGACAAACTTGATTTTTTGAGTTGCGTCACTTTGAAGTAAGAGAACGATATATATATATATATATGTATATATACGTAGATATAGGTTTGTACTACATATATTTATATTTATCATCGTGCGGAAAGTTTCCCGAACTCACACCCGCGACTACAACACGCTTTTCCTGTCTCCCTTATGTTTGTTTAAGCAAGTAAATGATCTATGTATCTTGTCCGCGGCCTGAGACGGACGAACAGACTTTATAAATTCAGGACAAATTAGTTTATCTTCGAACGATGTTTACTATACACTAAAAAACCAACGCAACCACACAGCCCACCCACACGCAGTTAAATCAAAGGGCTCCGCTAAAAATATAACATGTTTCTCATCACAACACTCCTTCCCGCTTTTTTTTTACTTTATCCCTCTCTAGCCGTACGTCTGTTCAAGAAATTAATTTACATTAGAGTACGAAAAAAGCATAATTATGTATAAATATTAATGGTCATTTTTCAATAAAGTCAAATTAAGTGATTGATTTGACAAAATATTAATAATCTTTCAAAATTTTTTAAAATAATAAGTATACGTTTTTGAGAACTTATATGTTAATGGAAACCTATTAATAGGAATTTAATACACGTTTCTTCTTACATAATAAAAGTATTTAAATATACATGCTCCTCGTCAAAGTATAATGTTAAAAAAGAACATATACACATTTATAATTTTAAAACTTTCACCCAAAAACATAAACTTGGTAAGCTTGAATTAAATGACTAACGTAAAATAATTGCATTTGATTTTAAATTAAATCTTAACACACAGAAATAAAGGTTGAGAGAGTCCTGTTTTATTTAAAAAAGTTGCTCAGCTGCGTTTATATATACATAAAAAGGGGATGTTTATTTATGTGTATGTTTGCGCGTGTATGTATGACTTTTAATATTTTTAATGGTGTACCAGCTCGTATAAAAAACAATGCAGGAAGTAGACTATACACTTTTTGTTCACGTTCTACAAAACAATGTTAAACACAATATTGGTACCAAATATATATATGCAAGACAAATATTGCGTACGATGTTAATTGTGCTGCTTCCTTTGCAGCTTCATATTGTGTAATTTGTGAGAAGTGATAATTTCGCTAATGTAAATTATACTACATGTATTACGGATTACATATTACAATCGTTCAAACCAAGTTTAATTCCATTAAACTACACTTCATTGAAAATAAACAGGATTATATCAGCGGAATAATACTATAATAGTTAAGCTAAATATGTAATCTAATCAGGCAATATTTACTGATAGTAAAGATGCATTAGAAGCTCAAATAATGCAAATCCGAAATATTACGGATAATGCCCGATAACATTTTTCAATCCTCGAGGAAAAATCAAATTTAATCTCATAATTTTTAATCTTTAATAAGTTTAACATTATATAAAGCGTAAGACGATTTATTTTTATGTATAATATGCTGTCATCTTCATTATAATAATTTAAAACTTTAGATATGTAAAACATTAGACGTTTAAAAAAGCAATCGTACTTGATACTTTACATGTTAAATTACTTTTCTCGACATAAATTATATATTATTAACTTATTCTCTCTCTCTCTCTCTCTCTCTCTCTCTCTCTCTCTCTCTCTCTCCCCCCTATTTCTCTCTCTCTCTCTCTCTCTCTCTCTCTCTCTCTCTCTCTCTCCCCCCTATTTCTCTTTCTCTCTCTCTTTCTCTCCATGTATATACACTTCTTTTTATGTAATTAAAATTCTTGATTAAGAAAACTGACCTAATGGTTTTAATATAATCAAGGCATGTCAACCAGTTTTCGCACGTCATGCCTTCAGACTGATTTCCTTTCATGAACGTGATCGATCGATATCGTTTATCTGCACTTTCTATGCTCGTTTCTACTGAATACCCATCTTTGTCCAACAGATGTGACAAAGTAGTCCACACAGAATTATGATCGATGTTGTTTGTTATTGAAGGGGTTACTGTTGGCGTCAATTTTCATACATACGGTCAGCATGCAAATGCCGTTTGTTATGCCATTTGTCATCATATATAATAAACTAACAACGATTGTGGTTTCTCATAATATGTATATTTAACAATCAACAATAATAATGAAGGACTCTTGATAATAATACAAATTAAATATAATAATTTTTTAATATATAATTTAATTGTGTATTGACTCTTATATGCCCTGTTATTATATATATATTTAATTTATATTTAACAATATAATAGACTATCCTGGAAAAACTAATATAAATTCCGCAATATCAATTAATCTCATAAAAATTTATCGAAAATAAGTAAAAAACGTTTAACACACGCCATCGTATCATGTTACATCGATAAAATGTTTATCATAAAACATCAAAACGCTTTATTTTATAGTACATTTTGCCTATACAATAAACGTTAACATAAATATAATTTCTATAAAATTTCAATGATAGACTTACGTAACACGTAAATCAGTGAAAATTTTTTATCTAATAAACGCATAATAAAAAATTATGTATAAACATTATTGAGAAACGATAAGTTATAAGGTATCTTAATCTCGGTCCGTCTTAATCTGAAAAGCTGTATCAAGCACCATAGTAATATTCTGCATCTTCGAACGATGTTCGAGCGTGCAGCAAGGGAACATATGGCAGGCAAATACAAACGGAGCAAAAACAAATAGGTGTCCCGCTTCAGTCCCCTTCACGACCAAATCTCCTTGTGCCCCTTTAACAACGCGGCCACGGTACACGCGACAATGCCAGGGTTAATGAAAGACGTGGGTGCTAGTTATGGATGCCATAACTCAGTATGGACGGGGCGTTGCGCCGTAACGCCAACCAAATCGGTTGAACTACACCTTCTCGTATGCGTTTCCCTCCCGTTACACAACTTCTGACTCACAACCCGCGGGGGGTCCACGGGGAACCCAGGGACAGAAGAATAGCGATGAACAGGGACGAATTCACGCATTACTAGGAGATACTTATCATTCGAACTCAGAAAATATTGAATGATCGAAATATTTGTTTACAATATTTTTAATATCACTAGCACGTCGTCTGAACAATCCAAATTGTTTTCTTCTTTGAAAAATATATATACAACGTCGCTTTCAAAGGTATTCATTGGTGATTTGAAGAAATGTTGGATCTGATTATTTAAAATGTTTCTCCCCTCTTTATACTTGTATAGAAAAATTTTATACAAATTTTTATCGGAGAAAACTACCATGTGTATAGCGTGTCTTAAGTTTCCATAATTTTTTTCAAGTAATTTAGATGTATAATTATGACTAATGAAATGAAGATCATTACGACAGCTACGTCATCATGATATTTCTGTAAAAATAATATTTAACGAGACGTTAATTATTTACGCGAATCAAAGAGAGGGTCGCCTAAGCTCGATAATAACAAGCAATATTCCAAATTTACAAAATTAACAGTACGGCTGCTTTGGCTCAATAACGCACCTGATACCTAAGCTAATGCGACGTATCTAAGTTCCGGCTCCTTCGTTTAATTAATTAACGGAACACCGAGAAGAACTCGCCGGGTTTCTTCTGCAACTTCTTCTTAGTTATAGCCTCTTCTCCGTCGGATCTTTCCCGGACGAGGAAGCCGCGTGCAATTCTGGCTAATGAAGTCCCGAGCGTTTCGGGAGTCGAACAATAAACAATCTTAGTGAACCTCGGCGTAAAGCACGCGACCATGCGTCTTTCTACCTCTTTCGTACTTCTCTCCAATTTAGGTCCTTGCCGTGGCCCTCTTGAGCCGTGAGAGTTTCGAATTAATTCGCGAAACGATATGCTTGTCGCATTTGCACGACTGCCTTCGAAAAGGTGCGTCGAGTATATCGTGAAAGGAACGCGTTTTTTTTTCATATCCCTCCTTCATCCTCGATATGTCGAACCTCCTCGCGGTCGTATGAACTTTAGAATTACATTCGTCGTGAATTTTTTTTTTGTTCTATGTATTATAATTATTATATACATGCACTAAAAGAAAAATATATGATGATAGTTATATAATTTATTCAACTAATGTACATTAATTCTACATGATATAAAACTTAGGCAAAAGTCCACATTTTTTAAATAAAGTCCATGCCAATACAAATCGATATATTTTCTGAAAAAAACTGGTAAAAACTCTTCGCTATTAAAAGCAATAAGTCTTTTCTATTAAAAACAATAAATAAATAGAAAATTATCATCGCTATTCTCTCTAATTCAGTATTCTACACGGAGAGAATTTTTTCTTAGAATTTACCCTGAAAATATGATAATCGTGGGACAACATTGTATTTCGGAGAATTTTAATATAAATCTCCTCTCATTCATTAATAAAACTACAATAAAGTATAAAATAAGTTTGATCAATTTTACTGAAGTGCATGATAAAAATCTTTAAAACATTGTATTGTACCACAATCACCATATTTTCAGGGTAAAAGTTTTAAAAGAAAATTCTCTCCGTGTAGTAACAAATCACAATTCTAATTTAGCGTCGATTGAGAGTGTGTGTTTTCTAACTTAAGCTTTATCCAAAATAAAATTCATAATATATTAAGAATCGATGTAACAAATTAGTTTTTATTTCAAGATACTAAATGGTAAACGCCGATCTATATTAAGAAAAAAATTTAATTCTGTTACTATTATGTTTCTCTCATAAAAACAGAAATTATAAAAATAACATTTATTTATATTATTTCCAGTTCTTTTTAAAAACGTATTTCACATATTAATTTGAATTAAAAAAGACTTTATTATAAAGTGTTTTATTAATATTGGTTACTATTAGTTTCATTAATATTTCATTACTATTAGTTCGTTTTTCTTTAAGCTATCATAATTAGTATAATTTATCAGTTAAAGCAAAAATATCTTTTTGCATAAGGTATATAAATATATTTTAATATTATATTAGTCATTTTTATAATTTTTTTGTCAGTTTCTTTCATTGGATAAAGTCCGGAGTGGTAAAATTCAATTTACCATGGTTTTTTTCCACTGGATTTTTCAGCCAACCCTGATAAAAATTTGTATAATTGTCACTGCGTAGTTATCATCACTATATGTTTTTCTCTGAGTACATGTATATGATACTGAGTGCGTGTACCTCTATATATCGTGGGAAAATTATTAAAATTTATTTAATTTTATTTTGTCTCGAAATACATTTGTCGAAGAGCTTGCGTGTGCACAATTTCGCGAGTCAGACAGACAGCTGCCAACCATGAATATTTAGTCATATGATTTAATTACGTTAAGTGAGGATTTATTCGCCTAAATCCGACACAGTTATCACGGTGAAATAAATCATTAAGGTAATTAAATATTCAGTTATAAGCGCGTAATCGCTGTTTAGTAAATCCCACTGAAGCGTTTCTGTGCGTGATCGTTTCAAACATTCAAATTTACTCGCGGCAGATAATTAGTAAAGTACTCAAACGTCGATTCGTCGATGTTACGAATGCTATACGATCCGTAGTACTTAACCATAGCTGGCCGTCGCTCACTTTACGCCACGTCGGCTCGATCACGCATAGAGAAATAGCCCTCGCGATTTAATTAAGAACGCGGATTTAATTAACGTTGCGAGGAACATTAATTACCAGCTCCATGAACGGCGACGGTAATGCGTGCTTTGTAATGTTGCCTCGGTAAGGTACGTTTCGCAGTTGAAGTAATAGGAATGGATTTTGCAATCGGCATTGATGAGCGATCGATACGATACGCCCTCAAAGCCGTACGTACATGGGCAGGAATTATTGCACGCTCGATAATTAGCGAGACGAAATAAGACTGAATAGCATAACGAGAGGAAGAGCAGAACGAAACAAATAGATCCTTGAATCATCTCTACGTGTTTCAAATGAGATCATCGACTTCTTTGTGTCAAAGGCAGCTAATCGTATTTCCGTCGACGTTCTCCTATCATTTTTCACCATTGACTGGATACACACTTATATAGTTGCCTCTGTGTGCGTCTGCCTGCTGTGCTATACTCTCTCCTTTCCCGTCTATTTTCTATATATCCCGTCCTATGATTCACGTCAAAAGTTTTTCACTACCCCTATAATTGTAGAAAAATACTACTACTGTACCACAGCCTCACAGCGGGAGATAATCTCACAAGTTGTCTACAAAAAGAAATCTTAGAAGTATCTATTTAAAAAATATTTACGAGTCGATTTGATAACGTGTTAATTGAAATTGAGCGCAACTCTGCGATGTTGATTAATATAATAAAAAAGAATCCAGCTTCCGATAACTCTTGTTATTGTTTGTTATTATTAAATATCGAAGCGTTGTTAAATAACCAGGAGTGTAAATTTTGCATTTGAAAAAGTTCGATTTCTCTCTCTCTCTTTCTCTCTCTCTCTCTCGAAAAATGAGATATCTCATTGAATTCCTAAAAGCAGAAATACACGAGTGTCTGCATGCAAATTGGCACGACGCATGTAACCCCGTCATAAACATTTTCGTTCCATTTGGCAACGGCTGACGAGCAATAAACCAATTAACCCATTGTAATCGTACCATCGACGTTCGTTACATCTCGATCGCATACGAGATCGCGGTCAAGAATCGTTTTGTGGCATGCAGTCGGGGAATAATCAATCGCATTGCGAGTATCGAGTCATCATCTCTCGTATACAGATTGTCGATACCGTTAACCATGTACCAAGTGCCTGTTCGTCGCATTTAATCACCGCCGTAACCATTACTTCATCGCGTTATGACTCCATCCTAGCAGCCCACAAACGACAATTTTGTGTCGATTCACGCGCACGTAACTGCGGCAGCCATACAACACAAACACGCTTATAACAGCTTGCTACAATTAATTAATACAATTAAAATAATTAATAAATAATGAATTAATCTAAATCAATAGAATATAACCTCTGCTATTATATTATAACGAATAATTGTTAAACGATTAAATATAATCTGTTTAATGCTAGTAATTAATTTCCATTTTGAATTTAAATAAAAAAAATATTCTAAATTCTTCTAATTTTAAAAATAAAATATCTTTAAACAAAAAAAGGTCTTAATTATTTTTTTTATATTTTATACATATAATAAAATAGTTATTTTTCTTTAGATCCACGGAATTTTTAATTTTGCTGATCAAGCAGAGCAAGAAAGATAGATTTTCGGAGACCATTATGATACATTATATTTAACAAGTGCATATTTCAGAAGCCCTAGCATTGCGTTCACATAAATTTAAGTAAGATGCACTTCTCAACTTAATGCCCCTAATTGCAACTTTCGCGCAGTACTTATTTAGAGTCAAAGAAACAGTTTTCATCGTCCTCAAATTTTATAGGGAGAAACATTTTTGTAAATGCCTAAAATATTAATCCTCTCTTATCATCATGTATTATGAGTTCAAAGTGATTTATCGCCTCGCAGAATATCCATTAAAAAAACATCAAGAAAAGTGATTACTACTAGAAATATATCCAACAATTTTTCTCTCTTTTCCTCTAAAAATTGTGATTTTATTTAAGATGAAGTAACATCGCAACGTTATTTTTGAAGAGCAGAAGTGGATAACTTTATTCGTACATTAGACATGGACCAGAAGAGCTGAATTGAGGTCCGAGCCATCTGGCTGGTATTACGAATTTCGAGGAAAATTTCGGGTAGGGACTAATGAAGAGGTCCTATTATTTGATTAACCAATAACGAAAGCGGAAATGTTATTACACTCACATATCAATTTTGGACGTTCCACACAACAACATTACCAGAGATATTGCACGTTTTATCATCAAGACTTTTCCTCACAGAAATTTAATACTAGAAGATAGTGATTAATTACTTATTAAGCACTGAACAACAGTGCTCTTAAAACTCAAAATAAGTAATTAATCACTACCTTTCAGAATTACATTGGATTTCTGTAAAAGTTGTTCGTATCTAAACGGATAAAGAACTCCAATTCTATTTCTCAAAATACATATAGAATCACAAATAAAAGAAATATAAAAAAAGTTGGCTATATTTGTTTAGCTTCATCATCAGCTGTATCGAGCAAGATTGGAAGAAGCAATCATCAGAACGAAGCTCAATTAAATATAAGATAAAATAGAATAAATAACATGTGCTTCTTCAAGTGAAATTTGCCAAACTCCAACAGTACGACATTATTGAAGAAATAATACAATAGTATTAAAAATAAATAATGTTAGTTTTGCAATAACAATAATTGGATCATCAATTTCTTCATTAAAGTAGTAATTTAAATTTAATAATATTCCAATTTGTTTTTTATATGTAAGAAAGACATTAACTGATACGAAATGATCACTTAAGACCTTTATATCTATAGCCAAGATACTTGCACAATTAACTATCGCGAATAAAAATAATAGAGTCGGAACGTAGAAATATTTTCCTTCGTTTGCTGCAGACTCCATGGAAGTAATCCCGGGTAAGTGGAGAATATCTCTTATACTCCCCACGCTGACTGAAAAGTAATAAAAGTGGATTACGCGACGGATCCTCGCGCGGCCCTTCCTCGAGCTTCCGAATCTCGTCCCTTCCAGAAGCGGGAAAATGGATTTTATGGCACGCAGGGGTGAGAATGCAGCTGACTGACTTGCTGACTGACTGACTGATATCGAGACTCATGTCTTTGCTCAACTGTATATACAGGGCGTCCCAAAATCACCGACGGAATGTTCTTCTAGCCACATGACCTATGTGATAACTCCGAGAAGTTTATTTTTCTTGTTTATTATAGGTATCTTTCTAACTTTCAATGCTTAACAATCGTAAGAAATAAATTTTTAATTTAACAATTACTAAAGTAAAGTTTACTTAAAATTAAATTTAAAAAACATATCTTTTGTTATCTATCTATAATATTTTCTGGTCTGTCAACATCTTTTAATTTCAAATACCTATTAATCTTAAATAAATAATTCCGCTACCATGATCGTTTTGCCACTAAGAGAATCGCCATTCATCTTAGTCTAGCTGTTAATATCCGTGGCCGAAAGCACATCCGTTGATTCTCGCATGCCATATCCAATGGTAGATATCATAGCTGTACATACGTATATCAGCACGACGAACGAAAGTAATAATAAACAGTTTATCTATCCGCTGTGCGTAAGCGGATTATTGGCGATTCCCCTTCTTGTAACTCGAGAGCAAGGGGCAAGACCGATAGGCAAGACATGGCGTATCTTATCTGCTATCATCAGCACTCTATCCTTTCAGGCCCGCTATTCTGCACCCTTTGCGATCCCGATACCACCTTCCTTCCTTCCTTCGGTCTGGCCTGAAACCCTCATGTCAGCTGCCTACGAATATATATGCGTCACGTAGCGACGACACGCACAATTTCTGAATATTCATAAGCCATACCTCGACACTCTTCCGCACCCTCCCAAGTCACTCGACCGCGACGAATACATCGTACGCGGCTTTCAATTTGTCCGAAAGATCTCCACGTCACAGATTAAAACTGATACGTACTTTTGTAATCTCTTATTTCGACGCACAAAATTAAACCCTTCAAATCGATGCCAAACAAACTTGTAAAAGTTATACACTAGGAAAAAAATATACATATGATTGCAGTCCACCATCATTTAATTATGATTTAGTGGCCCAACTATATATTTTTTGTAGAATTATATAAATGTATTTATTATTACTAACATTATATCAATAATAACTATAAAAATGGAGCTAGCCATAATTATTTTTGCATGCAATTAGTCCCAAATATCAAATACTTTGTTCTCAATGTACTTTTCAAATTTCAACTAGGATATAAATTTTAACTATAATCAGTAAATCTTCAATCTGAGATAATAGATGGCCTCTGTCAATTCTAAATTTATGTTGCGCGAATTCGGAAATTATATCGTTACACGTCTGCTGGTTAAGTTACTGGGTATTGAGGATGAATTATTGGGGCGTCGAGGACGCGTACACGGTACGAGGTGTGAAGGAATTCGACAATGTCGCAATTACGAAGCGACAAAAAAAAAGAAAAACGGGCTCACAGGGATCAACGTGCAGAAACATACGAACCGCACGGTTCGCCGGGTGGAAACTCGTGATTAAAATCCCAGCGGTGGCATTAGTGCGGAAAAACGGCGAAAGAGAGAGAAAGAGAAAGAGAGAGAGAGACGATGGTTCCAAGGGGATGCCCTGCGCGCGACGGTCGACAGACTCATGTGTTCGAACGTCGGCAACGTTTAAACCACGATCTGCATTTAAATTGGCTGCCGTGCCGATTCGCACGTATATATACATATATATCTACGTGCGAGTGTACCGTATAGCTATACACATCACCGAGTATGTTTTCCTACGCACCACGTAGCTCTGACGACTCGTGTTGTTGTTTCGTCCCCTCCGCGGATCCCTTTAAGCCTTCCATTACGTTCGATTCCGCGCTCATTTCCTTGAGCTTAATTAAATAATGAATTTCAAATTTTACCCTCTTCGCCGCGAATAGAAATAACATTCTCGTCGTCGAGGGAGTCACGGCAAATCCTCACGATTGTATCTATAGAAAAACAAAAGTAGATACTTGAAGCGTCCCTAGAAAATGCTCTTCCTCCGATTGCGATAAAATACAAATTTTATACATATATTTCTAGAAAAAAATAAAAATATTTCGGTAGCTTTAACATACGAGATATCTCGTATAAAGTAAAGTAACTAAATATGTTTGAAAGGGTGTACACGTAATTCAGGTCAGTAGAGAAAGATGCGCCAAAGAGAGATAAATTGTTTGAACTTAAACCTGCAATTGGCTATTATTTGTTAGTTAATTAACCAAGAGAAGTATATTACGTGATGAGTATGCCTAATTCATTATTCAGTGTAGGCTCTGTATTCCAGGTATAAATTCAGCATCGTCGTTTCAATTTTATATGTAATTGTTTGTCATGAAATGGAAAGCAAAGATTAAGTGATTTGAATAATCTTTTTTTATTGAATTGTAACAAAAGTTTGTAACACTACAAACCTCAAAATTTAATTTAATTTTGATTTTTTTTAATATTCCCAAAATTTATTGTTACGGAGTTATCGTGCACTAAATAAAAAAAGCATTTTGACTTTGATTGCTCATAACTCATAACTCAGTTAAAAATTATCGTATAGCAATTAAAAAAATAGATTCCATAAAGAAACTTTGCTGTATCGAATGGTATAATTATCAAATATCCTTAAAAACATGTAGACATGATACAAATAGAGTAGCGCTACGTGTACTTTCTTTTATCCTTACGTTATGTAATTGCTATGCTATTATGCTTCTCTACGATACGTTTAAATATAAAAGAGTCTCATTACTTACATTAATTAATATTATTTTTTAATTAAAACATAAATAAAAGATATTCTTAGAAAATTATTTGTGCGTTAACGTATTTTTAGAACCTGCCAATATAATTGTAGAACTTATTTCTCTCTTTGCATAATTACACATAAGAATTTCCACAAAAACTTCATATTACCGATAGAATAATTGTCACGTATGTCGGTACGTACATTCTTGTAACATGCCTTATGAATGAACACACGTTGACGCATTATCAGAATTTTTATCTCACCTTTGCGTACCGTCACATCCTATGCGCCAAAAAGAGGTTCTTGTACTATACGTCGCGACACAAGAGCATCCTATTGAGACGCTACGTAACAACTACAAGAGTTTCTCTCGTTTCTCTTTTTTTTCCGCTAAATCTCTCGTCTGCAGCTGAGCACACTTTCCGCTTGCAGCTTGCACAAGATTTAAAATCGAAATTAAATGCAAATGTTTTAATCGTTCGACCAGTTTATTATGCAATATTGATGCTGAAGTATAAATATTGAAATTGTATACATAGATACAAAAACAGGATTATTATTATTAATTTGCAATAGCACACTGATCTAAAAAAGAGAAATTGGAAATAAAATAATAAATCTTAAAAGTTTCAAAAAAAAGACGACAGAAGATTAAGTATATCTGGCATTATATTTAACTTTTGCAACGTTTTAATTGACCGGGTGCGCGGGCAGTAAGATCTTTCTCAAGTTTCCGGTGAGAGAAGCCTCAAGAGTCAACAGGTTCAATAAATGTTCCGCAACATGCAATATTTGATGAAGCCCGGTAAGCATCTTTAGAAATTTCCATACATAAGTACGACGAAGAAACCGACGTAACGAAGCGCAGATGCAACGATCCAGATGACGCAAAGACCGCCAGTCTTTCAAAGATAACGAGAGAAAGAGATGATGCAGAAAACGAGAGGGAAAAGAGTAAGGAAGAAAGATCGTAAAGTTCGGCTGACTACTCGTAAGCGGAAAAACTTGAAGCTTAACGAATACATACAGCAAAAGATAAATTTCAAGAATCCTGGCCTGGTATAACCTTCTCCCTCGACTCCGTCTTCTTCGAAGCACGTTTCATACGCCGAACGAGCTTTTAATATTAAATTCCGGACTCTTATGCCGCCCGTACGGATCTTCCTAAACGTCATTTCACCTAAGCACCTGGCATTCTGCTCCGCTGGTAGTGGGAAAAGAATGCTACTTATTTCGAGATTCAATGCCAATCACGGATAGCGTTTGATATGGCTAAATAAATGTTTTAAACATAATCCATATATTTTAAATCTGACTATCTATTCATTCGAAATATTCTACGCACATTGAAACAAAAATTATCGATGTACAAATGGTAATAAATAGCATGATTAAAATCATAAAAACGAACAACGTTAAATATTTGGGAAGAAACTGTGACTAAATATGAAAAGAAAGATTTGAAATTAACAGTGCCATTGAAACTTCCAATTTCGATCACGTTACAGTACACGGAAAAATTTTTTATTTATATTTTAATATTGACTGTTCTTTTGACATTTTTTTTAACGATTTATTTATTATCCACAATTTGTAACGACTACTAAAATTTGTTATCTATACTGCACTAAAAGTCAAACAAAATCACTCGGTCTATCAACCGTTTGTGACGGATTCTCTTTATGTGCGGTGAAGAACGAAATACTTAATTATTGTATATGCCAACGCTAAAGAAGGCTGAAACGTTCGTTTCTGTATTTTAAACTTGAAAATATTTTTATAATTACGCACAGTTAACTGCGCTTGAATCTCATTAGCCAAATCGCATTTTATCGTTTTTGTTTTGATATTTATCAATCGACAATTAATCAGTAATATTTAGATAATAATTACTATATGATATTCTATTAGTATTCTCAATTATATTTGTATCGAAAATATACTATCAATTTCATATACAACATTGCAATTATGAAAACCTACATCAAGGAGTAGCGTCAGAAATAACGGGTCGCATTTCTAGAAACAGCCAAGAAAGATTTCATATATATCGTGCGAGGTGCATATATTCCCGCGAGAATTACAACATTTGATGAAGCCATGCGTGATATTCGCTGGCGGTAACTGCGTGCAAGGTTCACAGCGCGGACAAACGTAGTAGCAAGGCACATAGGTTCACGAACATAGGAAGCAAGAGGTGGCATTAACTCATGCCTCGTTAAATCTTCGAGGTACGCCTTGCGGTAGCAACGGCAGCGAGGGCAGCAATGTTGGAGGAGCACGGCTTACGGGTCACGGCGTGCGAGACGAGGAATCGATGACTATTGTACGCAGTTTAAGGAAAATGAAATCACACGCGACTATATATTCCGTCATTCTAATTTCTCCGACAAAAGGAATGCTGAAGCACGTAATACATACAGCACCCTGATGACATCTCAAAAACGATCAATTGCTACATTGCGAATGCTGCATCAATATTGCAATGTAGATACAACGTTGAAAATATATTGCAGAACCGTTTAATGTCCATTGAATCTATATCTAATTCACCAGACGTTGCATTTCATTGATTCAACGTATATGTATACATAATATAGATTTGACTGATTTCTCAGTAAACAATTTTTTCTATATTAATCCAATTTTATTGCTAGAGTAAGTATTATTAACCCTTACCATACTAAAATATGGGTACCAAATTGTAGATGGTACGGTAAGGGTTAATTAGCATCATATATCAAAATACACACAACAAAATTATGATTAAAAACCTTTCTCCCTGAAATCTGGAATTAATTTCATGGTGCTTCGAAGTGGTCAAAGTTATCACGTGGTAATGTTATTACGACCTGCGTTTTTGCGTAGAAAAGAATCAAATAGTGTTCTGGTAAGCGAAGATGCAACCATAGCGCGGTGTCATTACGGTTAGATACCGCCATTTGGACAGTTACGCGAACTACAAAGTCCACTTTACTGTCGGTAAAACGACGCAATATTCTCACGTCCTTTGCAAACCTTATAGTCCAATAAATTCCTCGACGTCGCACGCTATCGCGCCCGAAACGCCTGGGTTCCCACTATCTTCGGTCGCTACCTAACTACAAGACAATTTATAGTGCTCGATACACGCAATCCTCTCGCTCGTGCGCATTTTTGTTCGACTGGACCGTATCAGCTTTCGAGGATCTCGCGGAATCGTAAAATGCCCGATAACGCGGAAAGCACTCTCGACAGTTGACACGGGGATTTCGAAAGCATCTGCCGATTTCTAGTCTCGGCTGTGATTTTTTTCGCTCCTCGGTAAGCCGATTTGTGCGCAAATTCGATGGCGCGCGGTTTTTTTTACCGTTGTCAAATTCATCAGATCGAATCCGAAAACGCGATTGCCGTCAAAAATCCCGTTCGAAAACAGCCGTTAGCGAATTTCGGTTGGTGTAAAAAAACCGACTGCTTCACGCGCTAACGCATCCGTTTTACGCGTCGTCATGCGAAAATACAACACCGCGCACCGCATGATTTGACAGCGCCGTACGCATTTTCTCGCGGCACGTGCGGAGATGCTGCAAGCCGATCCAGACCAGCGCCGCATCAGAAGGGCCCAGAAGAAGCGTCAAGCGACGTAGTCGTAATCGGACGGGTATGAAATATTGATGACCCGGTCGTGATGGCGGGAACAGTTAGGGCCCGTTCGCATTTGTTTCGATGCGATGACGACTCTTTGGCGCACGGTAAACGGGAATTCCTTCCATAAATATGCACCGTTACGATCATATCCGCAACGATAACGTCCCGTATATGCATGTTCGATACATTCGTATGCACACGTCGGCACGTGATCGAATTTCAAATTTCAGAGAAATATTTCCCCGCGCGACAAGCGATACAAGAGTATGGCTGATTCGAAGAGGTATTCAATCAATCTCGCGATGCGCGATTTATCAACAATACACGATTGAATTGACGTTTATGATCGATATCGGGCTATCATTAGTAAGAGTTGTAGAAAGTGCAAATATGACGTATCGACAGGTAGACGTAACTTTTATTCAGTATTGCTACTACGTATAGCTGTTATATACATAAGTATAAAGTTTAAATTATAACAACTAAGCAAGATCAGTGTACAAGCGACACGATATCGCAATAATTTCACGTCAAAAGCCGTACCTTTGAATCGTCTCTGTTACATGGCTTTCTTCGTTTCACTTAAACCTAATTGATATTCGCGAAACATCCACGATGTTGTCTGCCGCCTCGATCAGCTTGTGAATAATAATAATTCCGCGCCGTGCTGCGCTCGAAACACTCGGCCGAGTACGCTGCACGCACACGCGTGCCATCACCGTGCAGTGGCGTGCCGTGGCGAGAGAATTCGACGATGGAATTACGTTCCATTGATTTCCCGTATATAACGCTCCTGAAATAAACGTCCGGTCAGTCGGACCACCCGTAAACACCAGCCCGCACGACGCGACGCGACGGGCTCCGCGCGCTTAATTTATTTATACGTCAACCCAGCGATACTCCGGCCCATTGATACTCCCGATATCGTTCGCCTCAATACTCCCTCCCTCCGTGTCTCTTCATGCAGCGCCAAGAATTTTTATACGTGTGATTATGCGATATTGTGCACGAATACCGCGTTCATCGCACACAAAAACTATCGCCAAAATATAAGTTCTACTTGAAAGGAAGAGCGCTTTAACAGTTTCTCATTCTTAAATTCTTGTTAAAAGATTTTTTATTAAAAGAAAGCGTTAAAAATTCAGGAGAAGAATGAGAGCTCTGATAATACAAAAATCTAGCTTCTCGTTTAACATAATATAGATTAATTCCAATATAGTGAAACAAGTTTTCCAAGAAATAACTTTTACGTGCTGTTTCTGTGTAGCTATAAATTTTGTTTGCACATGTGTATGTACGCGCGCACGCAAAAGGAAGAGAAAACGCAAGCAATTTTAAAAAATTATATTTAAACGTACATGTACACATAATTTTGTATTATTCTCTCGTTTCGTGTATATACTATATATATAGGATGTCTCGAGAAAAGTGTCGTTTAACTCGTTATTTACTGATTTTAATTTCAAGAAATGTTTCAGATGAATGTAGAATTTCGAGAGAGAGAGAGAGAGAGAGAGAGAGAGATGTATTTTTGTATGTTGTTTTCTTTTAAATGGAAACGTCAAAAAGATATGAAGATCAACTCCACTTTTTAAAGTGGAATTATATGATTTTTTCATATAATTAAAAAATCTCTCGAAACCGTTGTAACTTTCATTTGAAACATTTCTTATATTAATATTGTTACCCTCGCGACTCGTTTGCGTGGACAGCTCTCACAAAAATAAAGACACGAGTATTTAAAAAAAAAAAACGAGAAAGCTTTATTACAACAAGAACACAAAAACACGTGATAACTCAAAGAGAATCGTAACGGAATAATTTAATGGAACGCGCGTCAGAAATGTCAGTTCTATCAATCTCGGCTCTCTTTCAAATTCTGAAGATCGCCGCTCGTTCATCTGGGCATCCATCATGGAACAAGTCGGAATGAATTCCGATCGGAATTATTTTAATTATTCCCTACATGTCTATTGTGTTTTCTAACATAATCTAATTCCGATTGAAATTCCGACATGTTCCATGATAGGTACCCTGTTGCCTTCATGCCGGCAACTATCCAACGGGACGGAATCGAAAAAAAAAAAAAATCGCAGGAAGTAACACTCATAACTCATAAGAGAAATTTAAATATAACATTAACAAATCTCTTAATATTTCCTTAGACCAACAACTTGTATGCCCTCTTAATGCAATTAAATTAAATTAAAATTCATAATTAACAATTGCTTTCTATTACGTCAATTTTGTAACTACTAAGGAATTGCCGTCTCACCGTTCTCTAATCGGTCTCGACAATTGTACAGCGATGTATGACAGCTTTAGACACGCGTACCCCTTAATAAGCTAATATGAAGGCCCTGATTATAAACATCCCTGCGCGCGTACCTTGCAGCATGGAGGTAGGTAGGTACTACATTGGCTGACGTAATCAGCGAGCACAAATCCATTAGAGAATTGAAGCGTGCGTGGCGAATAGGGGTGCCAAAGGGGTACGAGAGAGCCTGGATGAAAGAGACGCAGAGAGCGAAATAGAGAGACGGAAGGAACAACGAAGGAAGGGGAATGAACGGGGGGGGGATGAAAGGGGGTGGTAAGGGCTCCGCTTTGGCGCCATATGGCTGCTGGGCTCCTTTATCCGTAAACCCATGGAGTACATGCAAGTACCTATACGTAACCGCGCGCATGGATTCCACTCCCCTATGACCCACAGAGTGGATATCTCGGCGGGCGCGAGACGAGGGGAAACACGCGAGAAACTACTCTCGAACGCGCGGCCGCAGAGTCCCGTGAATGCGCGGATTATCCATTGTTATCGACGCACCCACCTAACTCTCTCCACGCAACCTGGCGTACCTGTGTACGAGTATACGCGCGTCCAATTAGCCGAAGATTATCGCAGTGTGTCACCGCACGCGACATGTGACCTCGCTCCGTCAATTTGTGTCCCATAATGCTTTTCGAATCCGCAGTCTCTTTTTATCGTTGCCACTTGACTTCGATTCAGACGAGTCTATATATTTATACTACTTTATATTTGTATAAATATACGTATACCTACAAATATCTATAAAAATCTACAAATTATTTTTATTGAGTCTATAAATAATAATATTTACTGTATATTAAAACAGAATTATATTTGACGCGTTTAAAAGAACTATTAATTCGTTATAATCTTAAAATTTGCAGATTGTTTATAAATATAAATTTTCATACTATCAATTCTCTGTTTAGTGGAGAATTATTTTTAATGACGAGACCTTTTATTTTACATATATGATATATCATACAAAAGGTTATGACCAAGATTGCACCTTATTGTTAGATATCGATCGAAAAACGTACTTGATATGCTCGTGCGCTTGAATGATCCGCCTAATCGCCTATCGGACGAAGGACAAACAATTAGGGCCGAAGTCGTCGATCATGACAAGCTTTTGGCTGAGCTGGGCCACACGGGACATAGGAAATCCAGACCCTTTCCTGAATTTTCATGAATGGAGTTCTGACTGGTAGAGTAGGTATTTAAGCTTTTGCGACCGTAGGCAAGCCGTCAACAGCTGGCCTGCGCAAACACCTCGCCATGGGGAAACTTTCAGTCCCTTTATACTCGTGTAGAGGGGTGTCCATTGATCGTATATGTTTCGTGATACATCACATGACAAAATGTTCGACAGAGAGATTGCGTAAAACAAATTCTGATTACTCGTCGAGTCGAAATTACGTTTCTTATCAGTCTTATCACATTGATTAAATTGACATTTATCAAAGATCTTATTGTAATATGTCGTTTAAAAACGTTGAGGTATTAACAAATATTTCGTTTAAATTAAATTATTCTTTCTATTATTTTAATATTTATTTCTATTATTCCTAAATAATTCTTGAAAAAAAAATTTTTTGCAAAAAATCTTGCTTGGTAAGCATTTTTTTAACTTCATTCTTATTCGCGAAATTTATTCGACAAAAGATATTTATTTTTCCGAAATTCCCTGATAGTACGAACGATAAGAAAAACGAGCGTTTTGCTGAAATTCCGAGCATCCGAGGAAAGGAGGAACGTGATCGTACGTTCCTTTATTATTCAACGCCAGCAACCTTCTCTCTTCTCTCTCTCTCACCGTCGGTTCTTTCCTATTACACTTTCCCATATTTTTCCTCCACCCTCTTCTGCCTGTCTTTCCGAGGATACGGTAGCCTTGAACGAAGAAAGACAGGTGCAGAGCTAACGAAAACAATAAAGAGTGATTTTTTTCCGAGCCGACGATCCAACCCCCGCGATCGTCCTGCTGCGGCTTCCGCTTTTTCAGAGCTGTTTCCCGACTTTTTTCACATTCTTATATTATTTGTGCTCTGCTCGCAAGGAAAAATCCTCAAGCGCACTTAAAAAAACACAATAATTATATGATACCTATAGTTCTGAAATAATGAAACCTCTCGCCAATATTACACTTCATTACATAAAAATTTCACTTAACATTGATTTGAACATTTATGGTGATAAAAATTTTACGAATACAATTATATAATGATAAATTAGTATAATCCATGTATAAAACAACATAAAACAATTAATACATAAAATTTTAAAATAAACAAATATTTCACAATTCAAACATAAATTTTTTAAAATTAAAATTTGACTAATTATATGTTTAATATACTTTTCTACATATTTAAATAAAATAAAAATATATTTGATAAAATAAAATAAAAAGAAAATATACATGTCTCAAATTTTTGTCTTAAAAAAATCAAAAAATAAGATAATATCTGGATTTTTAAATCCATTAAGAATTTAGAGTGATAAATCGATGATAATCAATTTATGATTATAATCATAAATGGCGAATTAACGTTTTGTCGATTGACAAAAAAAAATTATCGAAATTACGATTACGAATTTTACACATGAGTACAAGCAAAACAACCAAAAATAAAAGTAAAGCCGTAAATTCGTACTCTGAGAAGAAACCACGGCAAAACGAGCCTCTTTCTCCAGTCGCAGGAAATGGAAGTGTTTCCGTTTTCCGCGAACGAACGAAGAAAAGAGGGTTAACTGCTTAGCAGTCTTTTGCCCGCCACGCTATTAGATTCTATCAAGATCGAAGAGATTCGCAATCCTTTCTTCTCCATAGACATCATCCCCTTGTTCATCCCTCCATAGTACCTCCTCCGGTGAAAACGCCAACCTAATCACGAAGATATGGTCCTTGCAAGAGCCGCAAAATCGGAAAGTCATAGTCACGACTGCGCTTGGAAATCGTTGATACAAGAATGCAATCTACTCTGTAATAGAAACCTGTGGTCGACGTTCGGCGAATTTCGCTACGTGCTGTTCGAGAATTGAATAGGTATATCGACGTCTCAAAAATATATCCTCCACTTGCAGAAAAAATAGATGAGTAAAAATTTCACCGCACAAGAACATCCGTAACGCATTACATTACGTTAATTACTAAATCATAAACTGAAGTCTACATAACAGAGAGCTTATCACGCACAAAGAATATTTTCAAATATGAATAAATTGTATTATAAATTATGATAATCTGAACTATTAATATAGTAAAATGTTAAGATACGAATGGCAAATAAAAATTACCATTTTTATGTAATAAATGCAATCATTATTATAGTGATTATATATATATATATATATATATATATATATAAAATTAAGAGATATGGTAAGGAAAAACTTAATACATGTCGTAGTTGTAATGATCATATTTCAATGTTAAAGCACCTATAATATACATGGTTAAAACAATTATAAATTTATACTATAATTGGCCCAAAAAAATAACTATAAACTATAGTTAAATTATAGTAAATTGCAACTGTTTTTTTCTCTCAGTATGTATTAATAATATTACAATACAGCAGTTTAATTGAAAATAATTTTGTTAATCCATGACAATGTTAATGAAACAAATAACACTTTATTAAAGCAAGAGTATAGCGTACCTGTGTTTCATTAACACTGTCATTAAATCATCAAAATTATTTTCAATTAAACTGCTGTCAGCTAATTAATATATAATTTTTTCCTTATAGTTATTTTCATTATTTTTTCAATTGTATATTTGAAAAAATAATGTAATAAAAATAATCTGTTTCTTTGTTGCACAATTTCTTTACTATAATTTTATAATGGGAAAAAATTCATAACTTTTACATCATTCTAATAGAATTATGCAAAAGAACTTGTTCACCTTGAAATTATAATTTTATTAATTCATCACGACTCGTTTATCAAAGACTGACAGCTTGCATAATCGTTTCAAAGCTTACGATATAAAGATTTAATGAGAAGTATGGAAAAGTCCTCGGGCCTTTCTTTTGCTAGCGAGCAGTAAAAGGGATGTAAAGGGAGAAATCGAATATCTTGATTCTCGTGGCGTGATGATGCGCGGAACCGGTTCGAGAATGAAAAGCAATAATTATCCCGCTAATTGATTTGTTACACTGGTGAAGCGGACGTGGCCGGCTCGCGTGACTCGAAGGGACTTCGCAGTTAAGATCTCTGGGCTCTCTCTCTCTCTCTCTCTCTCTCCCTCCCCCCTCGCTTACCCACCCTCAAGCCCTCTAAAAGTCTCGGAGCCTATTACGAGAGTATTTATGCCGCACTCGGGAGCGACGTTCAAAGCGACAGGCATCATGGTAAATTATTTTCAGTGCCACAACTTCAAAGTTCGCTCTCAAGTGTCGATCTCTTTCTTTCACGGTTTCTATCCCTCTCCCCCCCTCTCTCTCTCTCTCTTTCTTTCATTACGAGAGCACAATTTCTTGAGTGACCGAAGCAAAGCCGCAACCAAGATTCTATCATATTTCGTTTAATTAGGTCGCGCTTTCTGAGAAAGGCACGAACAATTTGTCCCGCCGGCCGCGTACTACTTTTCTCCATAATCTTATTGACATCATTAGTAACCACAGAGACAATATCGTTTGGCAAACCATTTCCGCATTTAATTTTGAATGCCATCGTTTTAATAGGGCATGATTATTTACTATGGAAATCTATTTGAATAATCGGTAATACCTTATATATTAAAAATATTATTATATATGTATGTATACATATATAGGTATATTGCATAAATATACATATAGGTATATTACATATAACAAAAATTACATGTTAGTATACATATATCATATTCATCACGAGTTATCATATTAATATGTACAAAACTATTTCATCATATACGTCTTTCATTTATTCTTCACTTGTTCTTGGTTTTTTATACGAATCTTTATTATTTTTAAAGATATATAAGACCCTCTTTCTCATCTTATTCTAATATATATACATTGACAACTGATATCCTTGTACAAGAGCAAATTTTAAACTCACGATACTATAACACTATATGTATTCATATCACATCATATAAGTACTTGTCCCGTTTACTTATCATCCTCATATTAAATATATCTTCGTCTCCAAGCTACACTTTATCTAAATAATTTGATCTGTATATTCATATCTAAATCAGTATCTAAATGTCGATCTAGCAATGTCGCACGTCCGTCCTGAGAAGCAAATCTAAACGCATTTAGAGACATGAATATATTCTGCGAATAATCAAACGCAGAAGGATCCCTTATAAAGACGTCCTTGAGAGACGGTCTCACGGAATATATTCGGCTAATAGATAGCCGTCGAATTAGCCGTAATTGGTTCTATCCGTAAATAGAGCGCGAATGTACAACTGCAAGCCATTAGCATCCCGCAGGATCCATTAGCCTTCCCTGTTTCTCGTCCTGAACCTGTAGCATCGCGTCGACTCCAACCCTCCTTTGCTCTGTCATGCACAAACGTATCTTTTCTTCTCCCCGTTTCACCCCGTTCTTTGTCAATAATGAAATAAGATAAATGGAATTAACAAAAGAATGTATTATATAAATTGTAAATTCAATAAATGAACCGATACAAAATTAACTTATACATCTCACTGAAGAAATGGCAAGAATATGAAAATGATTTTTAGAATAAATGTTTAGTGATTTAAATTTTAAATCTATAAAAATAGAAAAAGAAAAATAATGGAAGAAGAATGAAAGAAAGAAAAAAAATAAAAATGAAGAGACATAATCGATTAAAAATCGCAAATCTCTTTGAAAGAGGTACAAGGCAATACGAGACTTTTGATTTGCGAATGCGACGCGTTACTAAAAGGCGAAACATGCGCTACAGCACACCGAGAGACACAAAGGTATTGCGGATAGACGGACAGACAGAAAACGGCATAAGCGGCATAAGCTCCTGCTGCCGTACAGAAGCATGAGAAAAGGAAAGGAAAATGGAGATAGAGAGGAAAGGAAACGCGAATATCACTTGTTGCTACAGTCACTACGACAATGCGGTACAAAAAATCACGCTGTTTGTAATCAGCCGCGTCGCGAGCTATTCCCGAGTTTGATGAATTTTTCTCGAGAGTCTCGTCGCTAAGCCAATGAAATTGCTGAGCTCAAATAGTTGGAATATTGTAATGGGGTAGTCGTCATCTTTTTCAGGGGGGAATATTTTAAAGACTATAACTTTTAATTAATTGTGCTATCTGCTCACATAAAGATAGAGATTAATTATAGTTATAATTAAGCGAAAATTTGTAGCTTTTTTATTAAAAGCCTGGCAATCTTTAATGATGAAGCTAATGTGGTATAGAAAAATATCTTTAATTAAATGTATATATATTCATAGATTATATATTCAAGATTATAATTTTCTTTCTGTAAACTCGCAAATAACACGGTCTCTTTAGATAATAAAAGTAATCGTAATTCACTCGCAATATGTGCAACGTAGCGATGCGCGCATGTGCATATAAAAAAAAAAGAGAAGAAATTATTGAATCGTCGGCGTGTATAAATCGTGAAAAACCGGTCGACTTTAATTATCAAACGTCCGCAAACACGCACATATTCCCAAGTACGACTATTGGAGAGGCAGTGATTTTTGCATGAGCCAACCATGAATTTGACCTCACACACAGCCGCTCGGATATATTTTTGCTCCCTCGGATCCCTCGGGCGCCTCTATGACCGCCGGAACCGTTCGGCACAACGCACGAATGCACGCATGCGACATACGCCATCGCCATCCGCGAACGTATACGCGGAATGCACGCGTATTTGTTCGCGGATCATTAAAAACACGTCGGTTTTATTTGACCAAGCCGCCGCGTACCGGCCAGCTGACGAGAGGGGCGGAGCGGACGTTACCTTTGAAAACGAAGCGGACGTCGCGACGCTCGTTATAATGCTGCTTCTACTCTGCCCGTTAATCGCGCTCTTTCACGTAAGCACACGGTCGAGGAACGCGTCGCGTCGGTCAAATCATTTTAAGCTTCGTCAACGTCTTGACTTCTCTACACGGAGAAAATTTTATATTTAATTAAAATTACTATAATGTGGTAGTAGCTGCGGTCTTCATGTAAATTATCAGTTTAAATTAAATGTTATAGTTATTTTTTTTTAAACAATAATATAACGTAATTTTTACACTCTTTCATAGCACAAATTTTTTATTACAAAATCAAATATACCTAGCAAATTTTGTTTGCGTAATATAGTAAAAGATAACTGTTTTCATGTTCGAATATGGCTTAACAAAATAATTACTTTATTCATGTGATAAAAATTGTGTATTACCATAGTAAAAGTCGGAATCATGTTGTGAGAGTCCATCGAAAATACAAGACATAGTAAAGTCTAATTTAAAATTGTATTAAAACTTAATATCAAATTTTCTCCGTGTATCTGAAAATATCTGCAGGAAAATCTCTGATTAAAACCAACTGGACAAACGAGATTCTGATTATATCATCAGATTCTGAAAATTCTGATTATATCAATTAGAATTCCGGTTATCTCAACTAAAATTCTAGTAAATTTAATCCAAAAATTCCATTTCGTTCTTTTTCAACCAATTAATTTCAATTAATCTAATCAGATATTTTTCTCAGTGTGGGATTTATCCACAATTGCTAAACTCAATGTATCCTCGAGACTAAGTCTACAAAATTTTCAATTTCTCTTTTAAAGAATTTCTATATTTTGTATCCTTATAATTTTAGCATATATTCTCTTAAATTTATGGACATTTGTTATCAGGAGATAAAATTTCGCTTTCGGATGCGTAAAAATCTCGAACATAATTCACAATTTCTTTTAATTTTTAATTTACTCTTAAAGAGAAAACCTAAACCTATTATTCTTTGCCTAATTTAACACAATCCTTTGCATAATCTTTTTCATATTTGTGCGTTGTTTACTTTCGATTCGATCGCAAAATGATATTTGTCATTACTATGACTATCTTCAAACAGACTGCACGTTTGTAAACTGCAGCTTAACCGCGTCTCTGTTAGAAAATTCGTATCCACGGCCACAGGTATATCTATTCCACCTAGTTAGACAGGATTACGTACAGTGAAACGCGTCGACAGCCAGGTCACACGCAAACCGAATAACCGAAAGTCAATATTTAGCCGGCCATTAAACGAATAATCCATCGAAAGCGCCTCTGAGGGACAGAGAAGCTACACGGGAAAAATCAAACCCACCTATGAAGTTTAAACACGCAGCCCATCAGAGAATACTGATTTCTCTTTCAGAGGTCAAATGACTGCCCGAGAGGCACTAAAGCTCAGGTAAAAATAACTTTAACCCTCACAACCCCTTGATTCTTTTTCTCGACAATTCTTCTCTTCTCTAAAATACTGAATAATTCTTATCTTAAAGCTTCAATAAAAAATTAATG
This sequence comes from Trachymyrmex cornetzi, assembly GCF_001594075.2. Lineage (NCBI taxonomy): Eukaryota > Metazoa > Arthropoda > Insecta > Hymenoptera > Formicidae > Trachymyrmex > Trachymyrmex cornetzi. Next base: position 902,172 of record NW_017296901.1, read on the forward strand.
TGTTATATAAAAAATATATCTAAATACAATCAATGATATGATATTGTAACTTGCTTTATAAAATGGAACTTACACAATATCGAAGAAAAGCCATCCGCTCAAAGCAGCTTACGTAGAACTGAATATTTATAGGCACGTTACAAGACTCATTCGAGACGTCCATTAAACCGCTGCCCACCGCATTGTTTTATTTAGTACTTTTACAGCAATTAAATGGTGAAACAATCCGATTTATGTGTAAAACAGACAATGCACAAGAAAATATCTTCAACTTAAATTAAACAGAATATATTTACACCTAGAAAAAAGACACAATAATACCAACTATAAAGATAACGATTATACAAGTTTTATATGCAGAAATTATGTGCATAGACGAACAAATTATCTTATAATAATTGCAACTACAAAATAGTTTGTTCAGCTACCTATGTTAATTTATTCAACTATAGGTACATTAATTCCACATATAAAACTTGTATAGCTTTCATCATTAAGTCTTTCTCTAAATGTGAAAGAAGAATCTGTTTTACAAATCATTCTAATAGGTAAATTTATTCCAAACGAATTTCTTTATGGAAAAATTTTTATCTTTATATTATCGTGTATATCCATATTTCAATATTATTTTATATTAAAACTTTCTGTACTTGAAAAATTAATTTAAAGAATTAATTTATAATAAAAACAGTCTGTTTAAAATTAAAAAAAAAAAATTAGCATATTTTCATAAAATTGTACTTTTCTCAACACTCTTATAACTATTATTGAAGGAAGTATCGTTGAAAATCAATCAACTGGTACAAATAATATTTGTAAGACAAATCGTTAAACGATATTACGTTCATCGCCCTTCGCCTTCGAATTGAAAAAGGTGGCCGAGTCTTGCACGCTTCGGAGAATCGTCATAGCGCACACAGAAGGCCATGCCAACTTATTCAAATAATTTATCCGCGAGCGTGCAGCTCACGCACACGGAAACACGCGTGATTCCGCCATGTGCCGCGGCCGCAGCGAAAGTTCCTATAAATAAAACGCCGTCCCTTTCAAAATCGTAGGTGGCGAACGAGCGAGCCTCGGTCCTACTCCGGTTTGTTTGGATTTGCTCGGGATTTCCTGCCCGTGAAAAGCGCCGGTCGTACAGGAGCAACCTCGCGCCGAATGGGATTTATTCCCATTCGTGAGGCGCGCACACATCCATGAGTTGTCATTGCAATACATATATGTACATGGCATACGTTTCATCTTCTGACTGTTACGAACCACGCGTGTCATGCGAATATTTTCATATTGGGACGAGAAAAACTAATGCCATTTGGTAACTTTAAAACAGAAGAAATGAAATACCATAGATCCTGCGTTTTTGTCATATTTAGAATTTAATACTGTGTGAACGTGGCTTCATTTGCAAAACAGAACTTATTTTTATTTCTTTTTAATGAAACCTAGCAACTGCGCGTTTTTATTTTAAATATATATAAATGCAGTAGAAATGTATCATGTATAAATTAAATAGAAAAAGTAAGTCAACGTTCACATAAATTATTATTTTGTATTATTCTATTTCTGTAGTAAACCTATAACGTTTGTACTATATGTTTCCAGAAAGTGTAACTCGCGTGTAATGCCGAACTTTGCTCAAGAATAGAAATTATGCTAAAATATTTCATTCAGCGAGACGACACTCTCGTATCGTGGTGAATAATCCATGAGAATGCTTTCAACCGAACAGCAAGGTCGAGAAGCAGGAAGGGATCAAGTCCTCCGGAGGACGTAATGGCAGTCGGTTATCCTTGTCAATACTCGCGAAGAATGCTTTCAGTTTTAAACTCTTCGGCTCCTCGGACCTTTAAGTCATCCGTCAGATTTCTCTTGTCAGCACTAATGGCCATCCGTTCGTCGATGGGACTTGGGCCTCATTTGTCATCATATATGTCGATAAACGACTCTTCACTCTGATATAATATCTCGAAGGAAAAAATCGAAAGACTCAATTTTCAAGATTGAAGATCCTTGCATCTCAAATGGAAACCTCATTAAAGTTAAATTGACTCTAACAACTTTTCATTGACTTGTTAAGATAAAACTGGCGATTAAACGAAAGCTTCATTATTAATCATTTAAAAGGCCTACTGAATAGATCCATGATTTGTAATGTAATATTAAATATTATAATTAATTTCAAATTCTTTTAATTTCGTCTTTAATTTTACTTAACGCGCATCAATAAAACTTTCTAATTGTACACGAAGCAATACAACAAAAAACTGTACTGTGATTATTTTACGAATCATTCGAAACTAAAGACGATAAGGTTTCTAAGAATTTCTACTACGCGACGTCGAAGAATTTTATCCTCGCTCCTCTTACCCTAATTCTCCCCGTGCTATAGAATGCGTCTGCGACGCGTCTAGACGACCTACACCAACTTCAGGAGCGAGGAAGTTTCTTCGTGGATCTCAAAGCAATAATTTCTGATGGAAAGATCGCGTCTAAGATAAGCCAAGAAACTACTGCTGAGCCTCCATCGACTAAATCACCATTCGGAGTGCTCCGAGAAATCTTCTGCATTTCAAAAAGATCTGCTCTTTCTAGCGGAAACCAACGGAATTTTTTTTTTTTGTTACAGATAGAAAGAGTTTTGAAATATAAATAACAGATTCACATTAAGAATAACACATTTTTTAAATATGTTATCCAACCTTGTGTAATATTTTAAATATTTCTTGTTATATTTAACACTAAAATATTTTGAGATATTGACAAATTTTCAAGATTATTTTAAGCTGAGAGACATAGATAAAAACGTTTATTCATATTCTTTTATGTTTTTGGAAGGTGAGTTCTCCGAAAATATACATATATAGTGTTAAAAAGAAAAAGAAAGCAAAAGAACAAAAATGTATAAATAGCAAAATAATAAGAATAGTAAAACAAAAATAATACAAATAAAATTTAAAAATAAAAGCTATGCACAAATTACACACAAACAAAAAATAACATGATGAATAACGTATGCAAATGAAAGTCGAGAGGGAGAGAGAGGGGGGGAGAGGGGGGGGAGAGAAAGTCAACGTAAATTCGATATTAGTATGTACCATAAGTGAAGTACGAGCTTAACTCTGGTAGTTACGTATGGCTGGAGGTTTCCCGCTTTTCTGCTTAACACACCTTTAAGTCTATCGAAAAGTTAAGGGAGGATTGCGAAGCTTTTCAGTATGTTGCTTTAGCCAAGAGCATACAAATACACTTTAATACACTTTAGCAACTCTCGGCTTGCCATTGCTGCTTAAACGAATCAAATGAAAACGAAGAAAAGCGAAGTCGAACGAGCATTCTTATATCATTGTTTCTAACAACGTATGACTAAGCATAATTAACACTGCGCAAAAAAAAAACAATCATTATTTTAAAAATACACTCAGAATTCTTATGCATTTAAAACAATATTTAATGTTAATAAATCTGAAGCAGAAAACTTTTCCTGAAAAATTTTCTTTATTCGATACGTGAGATTAATCAAATAAAAGTGAATTACTTGTATGATTACATTTAATTTCTTTAATTAAAGTACGGTCGGTATAATATACGCATGAATGCTAAACATCGAACTCCAATAATTTTAATTCAACCAATGCATATTTTTCTTATCTCGCCACACAACTGCGTTCGATTTTTAAGCATCGTTCACAGATTTTCTACTCTCGTGCTCGCTGAAGATGGAGCCATTCATCTTCTCCGCCTACGTCGCGCGTATCTCCAGTGCCTCCCGCAGCACTGCATCGGAAATTGGAAATCGGATGCGGTGGTATTATTAGAGGGCAAATATCGGAAAATGGCTCACCTATGGGTCGGAAAGGGAATACGCCTTCCCTACGAGCGAATATCCTTACATTCAAGTTCCCAATTTAATTCTACTTCGATATTGCTAGTACAATTATCTCTGGAAATGTCTCTCTTGCTTTTTATGGAGTTATACATTTTCTATAATGGTTGGTTTTGCATACTTGCAATACTAAATCATTACATATCGCACGAATTACAGTATATAATTATACGATATCGAATCTCTCTATGTATGTGATGTGAATGAAGTGTATGTAAATATATGTATTTGTAGAACTAAAGGTAAATGTAACCAAATAAAAAAATTTCTATTAATTGATCAAATAAAAAAATTATGTTTAAATCGAAGAAATGACGTTCAAATAAAAAAATTTTTTCTTTAACCATATAGCAAAGAAATATTTCTTTGAATCGAAGAAACCTTTCTGTGGGAGTACCTCCGTACTAAATTTGAGCGAACAATAAATTTTTTACGGGTATTTTACTCTTGTACCGCCTGAATGCTCTTGAATTTTTCGGTGTTATTTACACTTATTTCGCAAGTAATGGATTCGAAACTAAATGTTTTAACAGCAACAAATTAGCAACAAATTTCTTACTTTTAAATAGAATGTTGTTTATTACATGTATATTGTCCCTCTAACTTAATCTTCCTTTCGCGGAATATCATTTTTTTAAAGAAAACTTATAGACAACAAATTTTTTTCTCTGGCAACTTTTTAACAAATGAGCAACAAATAAAAATATTAGTTTGAATTGATTCTGCTTACTTTGTTCCGCTAATTTATAAAACGGTATATCATCACTAATATTATAACAGTAATAATCATAATTATAGCAACATGTAGTTATAGTTATAAGCACCAAAAATTGTTCTCTTACACAGTATAAGTATATATTTTTTATTATCTTATTTGATTGAAACGGTTTAGCCTCTTTAGATACAATAAAATTCTACTTTTCTCTCAGCATCGTTCCCAACAATCGAAACAATCCTACTGGTTCATCCTTTAACAGTGCGCAAGTGAGTTTATCTAGCGTCGTAGCCAAATCGGATTTGGCGGACTCGGAGGTGCAGAATGTTAAATTAGGAAGGCCCTCGCTGCGTCACCTACGGAAAAGGTAGGAAAAGGAGGTACAAAAGGGCGACTGGGCGGAAGGAGACACTGCATCGGGTTAGCTTGATTCACTGCATGCCACGAATTTAACAGAAGCGACCGTACCAAAAACTTTTCACTCTGACTCACTCGAAATTCTCGAGGCACCACGTTCGAGCCGACACGAGGCGAGCCTACTCGCTCGCATAAGTCTTGAATACACTCCGCAAAACTCTCGGAAAGAAGTATGTATGCTATGTATACGATCAGTAAACATATTCACATTTTTATCGATACGTTATGTACATGGGGTGTCCCGGAGTCGCACATTCTCTCGCAACGATGAAATTTTTTTCATGCAAAACTCATTCAAAAGAAATTTCTCTCGGCTAAAAATGTCACGACAATCTTCGATGTTAAATTATTTTGATAAGTTACATTTTTGTTCCAAAGTTTTAGTTTAACGTCCGAAATACTGAGAAAAAAATGCTTACAATTATAATAATTTAACTATAATTTATAATCATTTTCAATGCTAATTATATTCTTTTAATAAAATTACAAACGTAATTATACTAGATATTACAAATATTATATATAGATATAGCAATAATAATTCTAAAAATAGAACTTTTAACCACATAATTATTTTATCATGTAGTTATAATCACGATTACCAAACACTTTTCTCTTTTATTAATATAGATAAATTATACTAATAAATGTAATCAAGTTAAATAAAAAAATGATTCTTATAAAAGATGATTAATTCTTCATATATATATATATAGGTAACAGTTTAAAATTTTTGGAAACCACAGAAAATTAATTTTTCATTTTAATAAATAATATTGCGGAAGGTACTTTCGAGACAGCTAGTACATGTCGTGCCAACTATTTACTTATACTTTCGATGTGTCTCCATGAAAATATTGTCGAGAGCTTTTTGTAAGAACATAAATGTAAGTCAGATTCGTGAAATTTAAATCGTACGACTGAATAGATGCAGGTAGGTAAATTGAATGTCTAGTGGAACATTCCCAAATGGATATTTCTATGCAGCCCGCGCGCAACCGTCACGGTTAGTATTCATTTCATGGTAACATACTGCGTATTTATGAAAGAGGAGACTCGCCATAAAGAACCACTCTTCATTTTTTTGCGTAACTTTGAGTGAATAACGCGCACTACTTACCTACGGCGTATCTTAAATTAACGTAAATTAAGTAAGTTGATTAAAAAGATTACTTGTAAAATATTTACTTTTAAATAACTGCTAACGTATCTGCCATATATTGAGAAAATTACATTTGCATACTTGATGTTGTAAGTACACACATACACCCTCATTTATAAATTTTTAGCATTTTGAAAATACTTCAAATTATAAAATAGCATAGCTCCAAAGAAGTACTTTATGAAAGGTTATATAACGTTAAAATAATAAGTATTTTAAATACAAAATATAAATAAGATTATAATTTAGCTAAAATATTTGTAATAATTACTTATGTGTCATTTATGTGTTTATAGCTATGTGTTAAGTCACGTGAAATGATGTTTGTCAATTTTACTTGATAACAATAGTTATTTTATGTATGTGCATTTTAAATGTTCACATAATAATTAGAGACTAAAGATATACACTAATTTGTATTACGTGATATCTCGACTTTTCCTTTCCTCCTTTCCAAGAAATTTACATTCCTCGCGCGTATTTCCCACGAATGAACAAATGGGCATGCTCCTGCACGGTTAACGGTGAAGATCTAACTCATCCTGGTGTTCCGTATTATTCGCATTCGCGACCGTTATCGGCGGCGAGGACAAAGGCACGAATCGCGGCGACGTGTTTCTCCGATATCGGGACGGAATACGATGGCATATGCTGATGAAAAACTGGCATAAAAATGGAACAGTTCCCTTGAGAATTTCTTTCGCAAAAGTATATTGGACGGACAAGCGTCGGAGGCGGAGGCGGTGGCGGTGGTGGAACCCTGGGCAATTCTGGTGTGCCACGTATGTACGTGAATGCAAATCCGAATCATGGTGCATGGCGCATAACCATCACCAGCAGTAACGGCCGGGAAAAGCGCCGGAAAAACTTTAATGGATCCGTTTTTAAGGACCCGCAGCCGAGTCGCGTGAGTCCGCCGACCTCTCTCGCGTACCATGCAAAAACCCACTCGAGTCGATGCTATACGGTTAATGACGAAGGAGCCGCGACGCAACGGGGGGAAGAAAAAGTCCGGTGGCACTGCACTGAGAGCGAAGAGCGACAAATAAAACACGAGACAGATAATCGTGCAATTTAAACAGCGGTGCTCATCTCGCCCTCCTCCGAATGCAGGTAGCACGAAAGCTGGGGGATAAACCTTTCATTCGCGTCGTAATCTGACTCGAGTGCGAATTACAACCGTCGTTGCGTCGAATGGATAGTCCGCGTTTTATGGAGAATAAAAAACTTAATATATCAACACGTCTAATTAGAAATGTTACATTTCTCCATTCAGTGATGCCAAATTCAAATACTTATCTTATCTTTATTAATTTACGATTTCTGCATAATTCTTATGTAAGTTTTTTTTTTAATTATTTCTTCTTTTATGCCTCGATGGTCGAATTGGGCAGACGCCATGTTCAAATCCCGATTAAGGTAATATTAGATATTATTCTACCATATGTAAAAGAGCCTACATTAACCAAAATAGAAAAATGTTATTTCAGACAAAAGTCTCCATAGACGTAACCATAAAAAATAGATAGATTTTGCTGTAGCACCATTTGCTATTTAAGTCCAATTTTACTGAAAAGTCATCTATAGTACACAATTTACTTCTTAATTAATGAGCATTTATACCGTTAAACACGTAGGCATATAATCATACATATGTCTATTATTGATTTAATTTATGTCTCAGATGTGTGAGCGGGGGGAGCAGGAATGGAGTGGACGTATCTATGTCGATAGCTATTCCATTAATATGTCTGACATTATTAGTATGGATTCACATATGTAAATGCCTATACAGTTTAGATAAAGGTACTATTCTGATCAAACTTGAAATTTCAAATTACGCTATAGTAAAATCTATCCATTTTTTAAGATTGTGCTTATAAAAAAATTTGGATTTCATAAGCTGAAAAATATCACAACTTCAAATTTCCCAATTCGACTAAAATTTTTTTTTTTTCATATGATTAGTGAGGAATCTTTTTATGACTAAAATATAACATATGTAACTTTTAATAATTAAAATATAATAATACATATAAATGTGACTTTTTATCATTTAAATGTACCGATCTTCTCAGGAACTAATAAATTGTAATTACTCGAACAAATCTATAAACAATAATCATCTTACGCGATGCGATTAATAGTCCGATGGTCAACATACGGAATAAATAAAATTTTGTAAGATATTTACATAGACCGTACCAATTATACATCTGACATATTCGCGCGAGAATTCTTACAAGTCACCGAAGATGTTTACCAGCGAAAACATTCGATAGATATCGCTGAGTGGTCCCTCGACTCCCTGATACGAACGTTGGCCTTTTCGTGATAAGCTCCAACGACTCGACTCCGAAGAGAAGAGTGCCGGAGGAAAAGTTGCCCGGAGTATGAGTAAACTTCGCCGAAAACTTCTAGCGTGGCGGCGGCGGTGGATGCACTCCGTCGGGGATGCAAGTATACGTACGCACGTCGTCTTGCAAGCATTAATCATTCTGTTCCGAAAGCGGCTGGTCGCAATTTTCCAATAAACGTCGCTCGACAGATTTTTCATCTCCCACGCGACACGCTTTCTCATTGTCTTCTCAATTCCACGTTCTCTTTTAGAGTCAATTTAATAGAAATTTGAATATATAGTCTCTCTCTCTCTCTCTCTCTCTCTCTCTCTCTCTCTCTCTCTCTCTGATAAAATTTTGATTTCTAATACAAATATATTAGTACACGGAAAGAATGATTTTGCTGAAATATCTAAAAATTTAGCTAGATTTGAAAATATTTTTGTTGAATTATTAATATAATTATATAGGAAACTCAAGCACAATAAGAGCAATCAAAAATATGCTACAGCATATTTCTTTTGTTTCATTAATTAAGAAATTAACTAGGCATAAATATTTTCCCACCGAATACGTAAAGCTTTCTAGTTGTTCGAAAGCTTAAGTAACATATATTTATTACTTACTGTAATCAAAATATAGATTAAAATAATTAAACTTTTGGTTTAATTTTAAATATTGCATATACATGTTTGTTTAATTTAATCATTTCTTTTTTTAAATGCCATAGGACTAATTACAATGTATAAACAATCTTTTATTAAAACTATTCTATTTTGCTATTACAAATAATTTAATTCTAATATACCTAAAAAATTTATTAATGGAAGATAATTATTCAAGAATATATATTTTCCTTTTTTAGAAGATTTTTTTCTGTTTTATGAAGCACACTTTAGGCGCTTAAAATGGGATTTTTAAATGCATATTTTTAGTTGCCCTAATGATGAACAATGCTGCAAAAAGTTTTGATATTCTAGCAACCAGTTCGAGCATTCTACATAATTATTTTAATAATCCAACGAAATTATTTTCAGATCTGCATTTGGCTAAATTTTTAGATGCAAAACCATTTTTTTCGTGATTGTATACGAGAGAAGCTTTGCGTTTTTGAATGAATGTATTTTTAACATAATATAAAATGTATAATAACTATAAATAATTTGCAGATAACTCAGATAACGTTCAAGTCTAGGAAACAAAAGACGAGGTTCACAACGTATAAAAATAAAAGTATTCGATGACACTTTAGAATTTATTAAATCTACGTAGCTAAAAAATGTCCCTGTACTCTCCTTCTTTCATCTCCTCTCAACGCTCTTTTTCTCCCTCCATTATTCTCTCTGATTTCTCTGGAATTTTCACTCATCCTGCTCTTTTTTCCTTTATCCTCATCCTTCGCGTCTTCTTCGCCCGCCAAGCTTGGTTAACTCGTAAAGACTCGCCCACGGGGCCCGGAATGAGGGTGGAGGGGTCCAAAGAGAAGATGGGCCCAGGTAATACCGTGTAATAAAGTATGCGAAATACAAGGCGTCGATCGAGCGACGCACGTCTGAAAAATAATGGCCGGCTTTGTCCCACGAGCCATACATGCATGAGACCCCTCTCTTATTGGCCGATTAACGGTCGGACATCGATCGGCATAAATCCCAAAACGACGACGTCTCTCCCCCTTTTATATTTTTTTCTCTCTCACTCATATGTTTCTTGCTTTTCCTCGTTGATATCCATTCCATATAGAAACGCGCGTGTGAACCTGCGAACGAACGGATGAATGGACAAACGCGAGTCCCGCCGCGAACGTGAAGTCTTTTATTGCTCGTATCTTATTGGGAATGTTCTCCGGCTATCATACACGGCACACACCGTAATTCCCGACAATCACGCAAAACGACGTGATGGCCGCGCGTCAATGCGAATTTCGCGCGTTTTGGCATTAGGCGTTTACTCGGTTGCACGATTCTCCAAATCTTGCAAAGCGGAACGATGACACGGGATGGAATATCGTGTAAAAAGTGCCATCGATATGGGAGAGAGAGAGAGAGAGAGAATGTTTTTTTTTTCATTTTACTTATTCGCAATAACTCGAAACTGCTCGCTTCGTAGCACCTACGTCATTTAACTTAGGTATAGTCGAATAACTGATCATTTAAAAGAAACGACAAAATATAATGCGTACAAAAAATATACAAAAAGCATGCAAATATATTAAAAGAGTAAGTACTTATTAAAATAAAATATAATAATATATTCTTTAAAATTATTTTAAAATATTTCAAATTATTTTCTGTACTGATTTATTGTAATTTAAAATTCTAAAAATTTGAAATTCTATTTCGATTTCAAATTTCACTGCTATACATTTGTAGGTTCGCAATATGTCCCAAACTGGAAACTTCATGCCGAAGCGACATCGGAAAACCGATTTGCTGACAAGTTCCTTACCGTCGCACACAACTATTGCTCCGTTACTTTACTACCACGTTTCGCTCGCTACTCCAGAGGCAATGCCCACTGTCGAAGATTACACGTATCCAACGGTATCGAAGATCTGCCGCGGAAACGAGAAGCTCACGTCGACGAAAGCGCGCGCAAGCGATACAAGAATATTTCGTGCTTCCACTAATGGAAATTCCTCCGACAACCAGAAATGCACGAGAATAATATTAGAGGAGTAAAACTCTCACTATACGTCTGCAGTAGAAGACCTACGGTATTATATTAAACAAACGCTTACATGAAGTACACGAGAAATTTTGCTTCAGTCAAGAACAAAAATGATCGGAACAATTAAAAAATCGAAAACATCTAAAAAGTTAAAAATTATTCTCATCTTCTATTTAGTAAATTAAACATAACAAACGAAGATATACACAAATCTTGGTACGAAAAATATTACATTTCTTATACAAAGATTTTTCGCGTTTAATCAAATACTGAAAAACGTAGGTACATTTTGACTACTTTCTAGCTATATACAAAAGTAAAAAAAAGCCGAAATAAGTAATTACAAAAACCATACTCAAGTTGTTGCGCAATCCATCCACAAAATCTCCTGCGGTCAAACTCCACCTTTTAACAGAACAGAGTCTTCGCATCTCGTGACCGGTTGGATGACTGGACATTATAATGAGGCTAATGTTTCCTCGAAATTGTAAACGGATACTTAATTAATAGTGCATTTGAAATATTCCGCAGTTCTCAACGTTAAAATAACGATTGATTAAAAATACTGATCAAAATATACAAAACACAGTCAGAAATCAAGAAACGAAACTAAATGGTGAACATGACAGTTATATAGGTCTCCATGAAAACTTGACCACAAGAGATCTCGTGGACGGATTGCACAACAACTTAATTATATTTTATGTAATTACTTATTTCAATTTTTTGCTTTCGTATGCGCTGAAAATGGCTAGAAAATAGTCGAGAGAGAGAGAGAGAGAGAGGAACGTACATTTTTTAATATTTAATTAAGGGGATTCTAAAAAAAAATTAGTTATAATGTAAACAGGACTTACTCACAGACGATTTGCATTGACACATCCTACATTTACTACATCAATATCTCACGCACACAAACACATACATTTTTTGTATGTATAACGACAACATTTTAATTAGACGTCTAAGTCCAATTCTAAGAACACCACGTTGTTTCTTCGTGCAAACTGCACAGATATGAGAAAATCATATTATGAGAATAATTTAAAATATACAACGTATATTATATATAATAAAGTGTACACAGATTCGAATTTAAATAGTATGACTTTTTAAAAAAAACTGCATAACTTTCACGTACAAAATAAATGAATAAGTAAAACCTGATTTCCGTGATCAAAGCACAGCGCTCTTAAATTGCATTCTCTAAACACACATATCAGAAAATCCTGTTAAATCTAGAAAGTTTTGTCTGGTATCACGCTTCAGAGCTTCTTCAAAGCGTGACAGCAGCATTGACGTGCAAGGGAGATCGTTGCTGTTGATCAAAAGTGTAACGCAAATATTCCAATAAATCCGATCGGCCGGGTTCCGTCTATCACTACCTACCTCTTCGCCGTCTCGTATCACGAATCGCGTTGTATGGTATATCGCTCGCAATATAAATACCGATACCGTGCTATTTATTAAACAAATCAATGAGACGCGCATACACGTATAACGTACTCATATACGAATATTGTAACGTATGAATATTCGAGTGTCAGAGTTGAAAGTCAATGATTCGCTGGTGTCGAATAACGATTGGCGCAGTATAGAAACAGTGCTGTACGCGGTTTCAATAAATCTTCTCCTACCATTCCCTTTTTCCCTGCATGTTACCCCTTTTTTTCCTACTACGATGTTCTCCACTTTCAATAAGGCAAGTCCTTCTGTCTAGGTTGATTTTCACTGGGAAAACGAATATATATCGCTTTATATTGGCTCGCAAGGCAACCGAAGAGCTTTCAACGTCCTGTCAAGAGGACCACCATGAACGAGAGAGAGAGAGAGAGAGAGAGAGAGAGAGAGAGCATGCGCTTCAGCAGATATTCCTTCTACTTGCTGCGACGATGAAACCACAAATTTATAATTGTCTAAATCCTAGGCGTCAAAAGTAGCTTAGTGTAGGATTAACGAGAAAGACTGTCACTTCTCAGGACAAAATCTGGCAAAAATATCGTGACGCGCCGTAAATTGCTTTTCGCGAAACATCTACGAAAAATGATACATTAAGATGTTATGGAATTTAAAATAAATTATCATGTAATTTATATGAATCATTATTTAGAAAATTGATAAATCTTAATTAATTTAATATAATTAATAAAATTAATATTCGTCTTATAATTAAGAATGACTTAACTATGAGAATATTAAAAATGTTCTTATATCATCAAAAACAAAAATATAACACTCGTAACATCTACAGCAGTAACAATGTAACAATGTAGCTACTCTTGTACCCTTCTTCAATTATAACGAGTCTGTCGAAGCACGGCGGAGATCAATTGAGCCCCGAGCTCGGAAGACCGGAAAGAACTCTCTCGGCCTAATCACAGTGCTCCTCTAACTCCATCCTTCTTGCTTCACTTCGTTCTCTCTATCTATCTTATATATATCACATATATTGGAATCAAAGATATCTGAACGACGTACGCCAATGTTGTCACGCAACGATAAGACGGAGAACTGTTGTCTGGAGTTCAATCGTGAAGGATTTCGAAGGGATTCAAGATCGGCACGCGGAAAGGAGGTATAATAAAAGCCACCGTGGCTTAATGTATATATCCGAGTGTTTTCTCTTGTCGACATCGATAGAAGATCCGCGGAAGAATACAGCCAAATGAGAAAAGGGGGAAAGTAAATTCTCTACGATCGTAGTATTAGAGAGCAATAAAATCCGAATTCAGATCGCCTGAGTGGTCGTAAGGCGGATATTGATGGTTTACGCACAAACTGTTTCACATAAAATATACCCATGCTTACAAGCCGTTTGTTTTACTAGATTTCAGGCTGGCAATTTCGCTGAGTTTCTGCAATGTATATCTGTTTTTTATATCAACATTTTCCGAACAATATTAAACAAAGAATTTCTTAAGAATGTAAATGTGAATACATAAGAAATAAGAAACAAAAGTCTTTAATAATCGAGCTGGATCTTAAATGCTTAAATCATTCGATGTGAATCTTACGAATATTTCCTACAGTTCAACGTAATTCGTACGAATATGAAAAGATTTGGAATCAAAACGTTAAGATTTCCGGCAGACAATTTGGGAAAGAGAAAGTGTTACGATGATAAGCAAGACCAGGTGATTTCTTCGAGAATAACGATGAGAGTAAATGTGAGTGTAAAATACGGAACCTGGAGCAACCGTTCAATTTTATTCTTGAATGGGATGAGTGCTTTATTCATTCGTCAAGCTATAGAAAGTAAAATCCACCGGTGCACATTGCTGAATCTGTCTCCGCGCTGCGCGTTCTCTCTCATTACTCTCATTCTCGCTGTGCCATCCGCCGCGGGGGGATTTGAGAATTACGGGCTCTCGGCGAAAGTTGCCAGCGGAAGTGCAGCATTATGATTATGCACAATTAGATATCGTTTATGTCAAGCATAGCAAGATAGAATAATTGCAAGATCTTCGTTCCACGCGAACGTGGCGTTTCGTGCATAAAACGATAATTTTATGCAAATTGCTTTGTAGTATTACGTAAACAAGTAGTTTAACTGCTAATTGTATTTACTAATAAAATTAGTATTTAAATAAATTCCTATTTCAAAGTTTTTGCTTATTCGTATGCTTTCTTCCCATGTTGCATATTTTTTACATATACGTATATTTTAGTGTAAATTCAAACTTTAACTTTATACATCTTACCTAATTAATGATACACTGTCAATATCATTAAATGATTAATACAAAATTAACCAATTTTTTATTTTTTTAATCTCATATACAATATTAGTTATTATTAATATATTACGTATATATTATTACGTGCGATATATTATACAGAGAGATATCGTGGAAATAGAATACCTCGCTCGAACGTACGGCATTCGAAGTTAACACCGTCCCTAGGTGGCAATATCCAGAATAGACATAACTGTCTGAGAGAATCCGAGAGGATCCAGGAGGATCCAGGAGGATTCAAGAAGATGCTCGGTACTAAGCAAGTAAATATTTAATACCGCAGTCGACGATATACGTAGTCATGTCGTAGACGGTTTGTGCAGTCTACAGGCGCATTTAGTGTAAGTCTCAAATTGCTGACATTTCAACTGCATTATTAACGGAAGCAGCAAATGAAAATGTCATTGCCGCACTTTTATACATGGATATGTCCTTTTTTGTGCCGCAAACTTCAGCTAAATTTTTCAAAAATTCGAAATCAATTTTTACAAACTTTCATTAAGCGTTCTTATATTCAAATTTTATTTTTAAAAATTTGTCTTTCTTATTTTATAAAATTTGTTTTTTTTATTTATTTAAAATTTGTTAACTCTTTAATAAGTGCAAAAATAAAATTTTAACAAAGACTTGAATGAACCGTTTCATGAAGCATTATTGTTAAAGTCGTACACGAAAATATTCCTCTTTGAAAACAATAATATTTCGAAAATTACGTTTCGTCTTTTTTTTAGATTTTCTCCAAAACGAAGCAAAAGTGAGCATATCTCTAAAGGACTTTTTTTCTTAGTTTATTGATCCCATACACGCTCTCGAAATTTAATCATTTAAATACATCCTGTGTACAGAGTTGGGAAGATACCTTTATAAAAATAACCATTATCGTTATCGTTACTCAAAAACTAATGAGTCGTTACATTTTCTGTTACTTTTCTACCGCGTAATTGTCTATACCGATAACAATAACATCAGTTCAACGCTAGATATACATATAGTAGTTATACACTATGGTTACAATGACCGCAATTGGGATTAAACATACACTCTCTTTTTTTAAAACTTATTTATATATAGGTTTTGTATCTACGTATTGTATGTGTACAAAGCAGAGTTGATAAAATTTCGCATCTTTTTTATAAAGTCCATGTCAATAGATAGTAAAAACACTAAAAACGGCCAAAACTAGACCTTTCTATTAAAAGCAATAAAATATATAAAAAAATTTTGTTATCAACATTCTAATTCAATATTCTAGTACCTATCATGGTTATATATAGTTTCGCGTCCATTATTCCAGTTTCGCAAGAGAATATTTTCCAATTTAACTTTTATCCAAAATAAAATGGCCGTAATAGATTAGGATTCAATATAATAAATAATTTAATTTATTCTCACAAAGTATTGAATGGTCAACTGGATGACAAACCAGATCTATATATTGATAAAAAATTTTAATTTTATTGCTATCATGTTTTTCTCATAAAACTAAAAATTAATATAAAAAATTTAATAACATTTTTATTATCTCCAAAGTTCTTATTTCAAAAATGTATTTCACATATTAATCTAAATTTAAAAAAGACTTTATTACAAGATATTTTGTTATTATTAGTTCGTTCCGTTTTTGTAACTATCGTGCGCGCATGTAATTAAAATCATTTACTTAAAAAAACTTTATTAAAGCAAAAATATCTTTTCACATAAGATGCATAAATATATTTTAATATTACATACTAAATTATATTTACGGATCTTATGCAAACCATTTTTACAATTTTTGCCAGTTTAGTCTATTGAATAAAGTCAGGGACGACAAAATGGAATTTACTGTGATTTATTCCACCTATTAGATTTCCTATTAGGTCAACCTAGATATAAAGTAATGATAAAAATAACAATTGTATTTGTTATCATTACTCAAAAAATATTATTATTAACGTCATAAATAAGGAAATATCGTTATTTATTTGTTACTGAAAAAATAATTGTAACAGTAATAGCTTTGTTACAAGTAATAACGTGTTACTCCTTAACCCTACTTTTATATATATATACATATATGTATGTATATTTAAAAAAAGTAATTTATTTAAGTTGTTGAACTATTTCGTTATTTCGTAGAATAATCGATTAAATTGAAACAGTTAAATATCTATCTTAAATCCCTGTGGGATAAACCTGGAAACTGTTGCACGACATAGTGAATCGACATAGTTTGCCCGAGTTACGACTAAAGTGTTTTATGGTAATAACGCTACGGTCCTAATTGGATCGTGCTTTCCTTGCCGCCAAGTAAATCCGAGATAATGCGACTACGTGCGATAACAAAGTAACTGTTTCGCCGATACAAAATAGACGACATTCTCATT
Source organism: Trachymyrmex cornetzi (assembly GCF_001594075.2). Classification (NCBI taxonomy): domain Eukaryota; kingdom Metazoa; phylum Arthropoda; class Insecta; order Hymenoptera; family Formicidae; genus Trachymyrmex; species Trachymyrmex cornetzi. The sequence continues at coordinate 919,461 of NW_017296901.1, forward strand.
CTCTGAAATGCGTTACATTACACCGCTCGCATTAGGCGAGAATTAACGAGAACAAAATCGGCGATCGGCCCTTTAATCCACTTTGAAGCTAAGTTTGCATGGACGAGATTTTTCCTACGCCATTTTCTTCTCGCACTGAATGATTCCTCGTACGATTTTACAGCCCGTTCGCTTATGCGCAAGAGAATCCCTCAGGAACCGGGCCACGTGGCTGTCTAACGCGTGCAAATGCAATTCGTATGGGGAACTAACCGACCCTCGTCTCGATAGACACCCCAAACGTCCGTCCTGCCATGCATTAAAAGCGATCGTTTTTGGACCTTGAATATTTTCGTAACCTTGGTCATTGACGACCATTACTTGAATATTTTTCTCAGTAATTTGCCGTTATTCTTTCTACACTTTTTTGAAATAATATAAGTATAATTTATAATTAAATTAGATGTTTTGAGATGAAACATCCTAACTTAAAATATAAAATTTAGGATCTCGAAAGAAATACGAAAATTGAATATGCAAAAACATACCAGTAAACATTTTATTGAAAAGATATACTAACACTTGAAATATTTTGAATGTGAGATTTAATGAAATTATCAGATTAATTAATAAATCAATAGTATACATTTGAAATATTTTATTGCTAGAAAATAAAAAAATTCTAACATAATTTCAAATTTTCTTTAAAATAATGGCCTTGAATTACTTGAATACATAGATAGGCTCATGTATTTTTTTCTTACGTGATTAGTGACCGACTAGTGAAAAACTGTAAACATTTCACATGCTTGAATGATTCTGCTTTATAAAGAATTAAAGGCATTCATAAAATTTCTTCTTTCTTGTATAATAGTATCCTATACAAAATGAAGGCATTTAAGTCAAACAAGACCTTATACAATCAATCCATCGATTAGAATAATAAATATTTACCATTATCATGGATCTTTGGCATAATATACAAACGCTAAAAACTATTTAATTGGAATCAATTCAGTTTTATGTTTAGCGAAATAGAAAAGATTATAAAAATTATTATTTAGAAATTGCAAAAATATGTCCACATTGAATCGAAGTGGTAAAAAAAACCCTTTTAAAACATTGTCTAACATTCCCAACCACATTAAAACTCTTGTTAAAAATGCTATTTATAAATTGTTTGATTTGACGTCATTGGATTTTTTACACAGATACTATTAAACAAAAGCTCTATGAAACTACGGTAAATAATATTAGTTTTCATAAAAAAAAATTATTTAAGCGTGTAAAACAATTACGATTATCCAATGTTGCTCATATACTGATGTACTGTAACGGAAATATGTCAACAGTTTGTTCCCATGTTCAAGGTTACCCATTATTTTGAACAAAACTTACAATTATACTAGAATTTTTATAAATAAACTGTTGATATACATATGTTTTGAAAAATTTTTTTATTTATTTCGAGATCCTTAGTTTATTTTAAAATTTAATCCAAAAATATCCTACATAACCAATTGTGCTATTATAAATAATTATAAAAATTATTTAAAAATAACATCAAAATAATAACAGAGATATTTCGAAAGAAATTTTTGTAAAAATATATATGTGTATGTAAAAGAGAAGTACAATTTAAAAAATTTGGGAATAAAAAATATCATAAAATTGTATAACAGATCTAACATCCATTGCATACAGTTTTTTCTTTAACGTATAGAATATTTAATAATTTTTAATTATGTACGTAATCATAATTCACAGACAACTTTTATATTAAAAACAAATTAGATTACATCAAATATATGTGATAAATATAATCTATAAAAAGTAAAACAAATTACTACATACGTTATTAATTATACGCTCAAGTTCAAAGCGTGTATGCATACATCAAGAAGTACTCTCAAGCATATAATTGATTCAGCAATAATCCTCTCAATTATCTGTTCAGATAATCACTGATACTGAAACATGCATCATACATAAGGACTTGGTTTCTGCATGTCAATCACATAGCGATCTGCGCAGAGTCTCATTAACCAACTTTTCTTACCACATCTCAGCTTTTTACCATTAATATCCGATCTCACTCTTCCCAGCGAACCATCGAGTGTAGATACAAACCCTATCAGCTAACTTTTGATCATTAAAATCAAGCATGCCGAAGAGAACTCGTAGTGCCAACGTGTGCATTTAGTTATACGTTCAAGCGTTTTATTATCCAGAATATGTCTACATAGACGACTTGTCAAATCCGCGTGCATATGTTACCAGCTGTATTCTAAGAATACACGTGCTCTTTTTGAGGTCGTAAAATTTCTGATCATTAATTAAAATTATAATGTATATATTATATGTATGATATAGAATATATTATGCACATTATATAAATATGATTTTATATTTATAATACGAATTGTCCATAAAATGTTCTAGAAATTTTATTTTATTAAATACCTACATTTAAAATGCATAAAAACATCATATCCCCTCCTACCATTCCAGATCATCTCTTTTTTTTTCAAAGTGTACGCATATGTACTCTTTTCTTGTGGTTCAAATATGGCAACTTTACGCGTGCGAAAAGTCTCTTAAATGCGAAATACATCTCAAACAGCAATTTCGTGTTACAAAATAGCAATGTTAAAAATCACGCCACGTTCGGGAAGGCGCGTCTCGTCTCGACGTGTATTAAATAGTCGATATTTAGCCACGGCTACATTGATTTCGGTTCACGCAGCTACCCGCCGCGCGTACCTGTGTAAATAATCAGGCTAACCACGCAGAACGATGTTTTATTCATCAGTCGGTGAACGCGCCCCGGCAGGATGCGAAATTTTTAATTCGCCGTGAAATCTGGCCGTCGACCGGAAGTAACCGTATCGCCCGCCTCGCGCCGAGGATCGATACTCGTCGGAGATCACGAACAGAATCGCGAGACTGTTCCGAATATTTTTTCAACGTTCGCAATTTCGTCAATGCAATTACGCCATAATACCCGACGTAACGGAGTCACAATTACATTATGTGTCTAACAATCGTCTGTGTGTAAGTCTTATTTACACTATGACTAATTGTCTTTAGAATTCTCCTAAGTTGCCTATATCTTCTTTTTGAAAACTTCAGCATTTTAGAGAAATTAATAATAAAATTATTCTATTAAAAGTGTCTCTTTCATCAATTTCGGTTAAAATAACAAAAAGTATTACTATTTATAAAAAAAATATTAAAAACGTAATATTTGTATTATAATTTGTTTATGTACAATGAATTGTCAAATTATTTCTGGAATGTCAAGAAATCTGGAGCTTTCTTGGAAAAAAAAACCAGATCTTTATACAGACAAAGTTGTTAACTAAATTGGTTTAATCTTTATTTCTTTCGTTCGAGAATGTAAGTATATAAACATATATATATTTTGTAACTTTTTTTATCAGTATATTAATTGTGTCGTAATTCTGAAAATGGGATATCAACTTTGCAGTAATGATCGTTCAACTTCGCAACTTTAATCAGACGATATATCAAATCAAACTCCTGGGAACGCTTCGAATAAGCAGCATTGCATTCATTGAGCTCGGGCACGACGGGATCATAAACGAAATTGAAATACGTGCGGATAGTGCGCGCGGATTGCACCAGGAACGTTACAGTTACGAACTTAGATACGTCTTCCGCGTCTGCACGTGACAAGGGTTTTCACGGTGTGATAAACACGATTTTCTCGCGGAACACCGGGCATACTCGCTTACGTAACAAATCGGGCTCGATCGAAATGGCGCATCCCCTTGGCTAGGTCCTTCTTTTTCATCCTCTCCCTTCCTCCCCCTCCCCCCCTCTCACGGCTACATGCTCACAAAACATTTCCAGCCACGTGACCAATTTCGCAACCGAATGGCACTCGTGCCGGAGTCTGACAAAAGTAAAAAGTGTTTTGTTAAGCGGCAGGAATTCGTCGTAATTAATGAACCGGGGGAAAAGAAAAAAGCAAGCACAGTCGGAGCCCGGAAGAGGAATGTAGCCGGACAGCAAAAGATGAAACGACGTCAACGCAAACGTGGAATTCACGAATTAATACAAGAGATTAATGAATTAATCCAGAGATTTGCATTGAATGCGATTTACGTTGAGCAGAAATTTTGATAACGGGCTTTAATATCGGGATTGCGCTGCTGATATTTTATTTATTTCGAGCAACTGATCGACATATTTTATGCAATATAAAAGCGCAATTAAGAGGATCGCTTTAATCAACAATAATGTCGCAATAACATAATTGCAGATAAATGTGCTAACATAAATTTTTACACAGATTCATGCATCGCGTAAACCAAATTCAAGCCGGATTGCGTAAAAGCTCCGAATATTGGAAAAATGAAAATAAAAGGAGTAATCCAACAAGTGTTAATAACATAGTTCCCGCTATGCCATTGTATTTCGCTTCATTAAGCTTTGTTCAAGTTTGATGAATGGCGAGTGATTCAAACTTTCAATGAACGAAACATAGACCGCGACTCCAGAAAATTTTCTGTTCGTTAAAAATTACGTATTCACATTTAGTGGAAAAAGAGAAGAATTCATCGTTTAACTTTACCATTAATTACGCAAAAATTTGGATGGAATATACCATTTATATAGGCACGCTTTCAAAAACATGTGTGATTATAACGGAGCACAAGTTTGATTAATCAATTTTTCGATTATTCAGATTTTTAGTCCTTGTACCAGACAAGAAAAATAATCAAATAATATAACATATCTACCGTATTATAAAGAAGCAAAATTAAATAGAAGCAAAATTATGTCTATTATTGTCTCCAGACAGTTGGATGCAGTGATAACGAGCAAGTGTGAAAATGGACGATGAGATAGTAGAGGTTGCACTATCTTTATGATTCAACGCAAGACCTATCGACCTGACTAATGATTCCCTCATCGCTTGCAACAGTTCGTTGCAGTTTGCCGCACGTTACGCGAAACGATCCAAACACATAACTTCCGTTCGCCCGTCTGACCGCAAGACTGGAGGTGAGTACAACGTACAACGCCGGTGTCGATCAGCCGAGACTAACTTTCCGCATTATTCGCGTTAACGTGGACTATATACTCCGCGCGCGATGGTCTATTATTGTTTCTCTTCCCTCCCGTTTCGCCTTGCAATTCTGTTCCATCATTTCATCGCTACATTATCCGAACCGATCGAGCCGAAGAATCGATCGACAGCGGTGATTTAGAAAGATGGTCAATAGCTATCAACCAATGGATCGAAAATCCCAGTGTTTCTCTCGCTTACGATAGAATGAAGACGTTCGGTTGCGACTACTTTGATAAAGCTAAATGAGCTTCGCGAAAATTACTCGAGAGCGGGAAAGACTGTATTTACGGCTAACACTTCACTATTAACCGAACCCGGCTTCTCCGTACCATCTATAGCGAACCGTCCTATTAATCGAGTAACATTAATCCCATTGACACCTAAGCGCGCTCGCGAACCGACCTATCTTCGGCGGTGAAGAATCGCCGTACAGCTTCATTGCCGAGCGTCAGGTGGAGAGAGGCTAGGGGGCGTCTTTTAAAGAACCGAGAGAGGTCAACCACCTCCATTCGTCAATGCCGAAGTGTCTCGAATGAGAGAGAAAGAGAGACAGATATAGAGGGGAGGATCGTTTCCAACAGTTTTCCCACGAACGCGGATGATTCTCGGCGTGATGGTGACTTAAAGACGTTCCCCCGGCGCCGTCTGCAAAATACATGATTAAACTGAGTAAGCAACCTTTGAATCGAACGAGCGTAAACGCGTGCGCGTGAATAGAAGTGTCCAAAAAAAGAGGAGCAAAAGGAAGGAAAATGAGGAAGAGAGAGTGTGGGAGAACAGTGAAAAAGCTGACCGCTTTAAAGAACGACCAGGTCTCGACCGATGAGCAGCTCGTAAACCCTGACTCTGGGACCATCGTCGAGAGGTCCATAATGCACATAACACCCTCTTCAGAGTTCCTTATTCATGCGGTGCGACCTAGTGAAAGCTTAGTAATGCCTACAATCGAGAAGCGAGAACACGTTCGCGCGAGTATAGAATGTCCAACTTCTCTTTCTCTCTTCCCCCTTCTCTCTCTCTCTCTCTCTCTCTCTCTCTCTCTCTCTCTCTCTATTGCGCACCTATAATTACGAAACGTTAATTACGCGATGAATACACGCGCGCCTCAGGAAAGGTGCGTCTCTCGAGAGAGCCGTGAGCTTTCAAGAGTAATGTGGTGGACATTCGAGATGGAGCGGTTGTGACTTTATCCCCCTTAAGATCCGTCAATGAAAACACATTCATTTTAATGAAATTGAGAAAAGGCAGTCGAAAACAACTAATAATACAGTTACAATTAACAATACAGTTACGAACAGTAAATTATAAAAAAAGTAGATAATTATTTAATATTGTATCGCAAATTACAACGTTTTTAATATTAGCATACATAGAAAATCTAACATTAAATATTACTATATAAATTTTAATTTTTAAATCCATAAATTCAAAATCCTCCACCTTATACACATATGTTCGTCGATTTACTCGAAAAAGACGATAATTAATTATATTTAATTTTAAAAAATATTACATAAAATTTAACATTAATTTATCTTGAAATTGCAAAATATTTTTGGATACTTTTGACAAAAATACTGCTACTGTCCAAAGCAAAATATCAAACTTGAAAATATAGTTATTTTATGAAATGTGTATATCTTCCATAAATATATAAATTCATATTTCACTCCATACCTTCCATCTACACTTTAACGGATTTTTCTCGCATATTTCGAGGCAAAGCAATTTTCGTTGCAAAATTCACATTGAAATCGCACACGGTAAAAAGACCATATAATCTTTTTGTATAAGCATGCGAATTGCGAATGCATCTCAGGCTTTCAATACGGTCGTTTCTCAACTGCAGAATCCCAATTGAGCTATGGACGCAAAACCTCCGTTTAAACACGGACTTATTAAGGAGAGAGTTTCTACGGAAGTGATCTTATTCATTCGAAGATTCATTCATCACGCTACCGACGTGCAAACGTGCAAACGTGCAATAGTAAGAAATTGCAGGATTCTTTCTGTAGATAGAAACGATAATCGACATAAATGGTTGAACAGATTTTCTCAAAACATTTTGTCAATTTTGTCTTTCTTCTTACTCTTCTTTTCGATAAAATTGATGTAATAATAGAACGCATTTCAAAATTATTTAAAAATATTATAGATTTGGGGTAATTAGCGAAATAGGTCGTATATATTATACTAAAATTTTTGTAATATTATTACAATTAATAAAATTGTGCAATTAAAAAAAGTTTTCTTTAACAAAAATACATTATGGAATACAATTTTGAAAAACTTCCTATCTCTAATATTTTATAAAATACCTACCCGTAAAACTTTATAATATATAACATGTACATAATGTTTTGAATTTACGCAAATGCATAATGTATAACACAATTGTTAATTCGCAAGAATCAATTAACGAAAGAGCTACAGTAAACCTATAGGTAATTCTCTAACGACTCTAACAGATATACCAGATAATAATGCATTGCAATATCGAGTGATGCAAGATCGACAATACTTCAAGCAGAGAAATTCCTCTCCAGAGTCGCAGATGGATTTCTACCTCTTCCTGTGACACAATACCACCCTTTGGAATCCCTCTCAACAACGCCTGATCGAATGTCACCCAATATCCCATGACACTACCTACGCCTACTACGTAGCTGTAAACATCGTCGTTCTTCCGATACATGCATATACTACATCAGCAAACAGTATATACCTACAATATAACGAATACGTAACACGCGCGTATTCTTAGGTAACATAGGAAGGATCACAATAGAACAGAGAAACACGAGTGTTTAAGAAACAGGTCGGGACATAAAAGGCGCATAAAAAGTGATAAATCGCGAGCCGCGAGTGAAATACGGCGGGATCGGTCGTCCGGCATAACTGCGTAAGTATTTATCGCCATAAGGCTATGGATTTTGCCACGACCAGGCGATATCGATGGCGGCAGATTAATTTAATAGCGCGAGGCGACCTCGCGTGGCACACACACAACAACAGTAATTACCGTCGTCGCCGGATAAACGGAGTAGTTTATGAAGAAAATCTACGACGAATCAAACCAAATAACATTTAAAATACCAATTTAATTTAAACCAAATTAATTTAATTCACGTTGCCAATTAGCCGCTTATAACTGAGCACACGCAATGCGTGAATTGTAATATACAGAATCGACCGAAAATAACACACAAATATAATTTTTGTAAAACAATAACTCTTAATGTGGATAATTACAAAGGCCGATGAATCTGTTAACATTTTTCATGTAGAAAAACATATAATTTTTAAATAATTACTATATAAAACTTGTTAACATTTAAATTATTGAGTGGACAACAAATTTAATCGTTTGCAATGACTTTAATAATGGGCATCAAGAATTAAAAGAGTCATATACCGGTTAAAAACACGATTAAGATCTCTGATAAAAAATAAAGAAATAAAAAGGATAGAAATAAAACGGAAAAATGTCTTAATTGCAATCGTTGCCGAATTCGATCGTGTGTCCTTGATTTTGCAATGAGCAGTCTTCGGTCACGAAATTACGGAGGAAACATGGTTTATTGGCCGGCTCAGCAATTAAATTGCAGTTTATATTGAACCAGTCTGGGAAATCCATGAAGGGTCGTTACCGTTAGAGAGAGAGAGAGAGAGAGAGAGAGAGAGAGAGAGAGAGTGCAGGGAGGAGCGCAAGAGGAGAATCGGGCAAACCTCTGCAAACGCGACGGACGATCCATCGTTTGCAATTAAATCAAACCAAATTACGCGCAGGAAAATGAATAATTATCGAAGATATAAGAGACACGAATTTACCAGAGACCAATATATGTATATCGCCAGAGCCTTCGCAGCGACTTCCTGCAGATCAACTGGTCAAATTGAACGCCTGGACTGGAAGCGAATATACTTCTTTACATTATGTTTGGAGAAATTGTCGAATTTCGCAACAAGTTTTCGTATATTGTAATAATCACATGTCGCAGAAATAACGAGGTGAGTAAAAACTTTTCAAAATCACAATTAGAAATAAATATTGACATAACATAAACTTTTGTTTAATTCTTTAATGAATAAAGTTCACATATTATGAAATAATCTTAGTTAGTTGTCACACTTCATAGATTTATTTTAACCTTTGATTTTTCAAAGTTTGGTACAAGTTTTCTAGATGGAAAGATCGGTTTTACTCTAGTATCTATACAAATAAGTATCTACAAATTTAGCTAAATATATAAATCTGAAAATAATTATTTGACTGTCAAAATAATTATGTGGACGCTCAAGCTGTCAAAAGTTTGCAGTATTGCTCAGTGTTAAGTTTCTTATATAATTATTTCGAATAATTCAACAAAATTATTTTCAGATCTGTATAAATCAGATCTAGCTAAATTTGTTAATATTTTAATAAAATCGTTCGTTCCATATAGATAATCTTCGTACTAATAATCTCTGTCAACACTAATCATTGCGAAATTGTCTCTGATAATAATGACGGTACTCATCATATCATCAATATAATTCTGTGTCGATACGCTTCGATGACTTGAAAAAGCAGTCATCTCCCGAATATGACTAGATCTTGTGAAAATTGGAAACCAAACGCCGAATGGTAAATAATTCATTTATTGGGAGGAGGAGGAAAATCGTCTCGTCTTGCGTCTCGCATCCAAGCGTTCCATTACCAATCCGTTCGTTTATTATTCGTTGCTCGTTTCAGCATGGGTCAGTGCGTTACGCAGCATATTAACGCACGTGTAATATGATTCGAGTTATTTCGCCCGTCGACCGACCAAAATCCGGATTGACCGTACGTAGGATCGGGCGCGCGACGGATATAATTAGAACGTGTAAAAAAATATACACACCGGTAAACCGATAATATGACGAACGGTGTACCGTCGACATACCGCGTACTCTCCGATGATCCATCGATATTTGGCTTTTTATTATGGAGATGCGAAAATATACAGTGCCGTTCATAAGTTATCACATATGGCAAAAAAAGAGTTATTAATCCATTGTACTTTCCTATATTTAAAATTACGTAAATATGAAAAGTAATTCCATTAGCTTCTAATATACATATTATTCAAAAGTTTGGAGCATTACTGAATTTTAAAAAGCAAATTTTATCAACTTTATTTAACTAATATTGTAAAAAAGTACGAAAATTTATATTGTTTCAACCGTAAATTTTATTCCTAGTTTTATTCAAATAGTGAACGTTTAAAAATAAAAATTGGTATTTTCAATAAAATAATTATATCTAGAAAAAATCGTGTTTTCATCTAAAAAAAAAACAGAATGCTCCAAACTTTTAAGCGGTAGTGTATGCTGAAATTTTCTCATCTTCCGCTAAAAATCCCAAATTTTGCAATCCTACAAATGTAATATAACAAATTATCGGATACTCAAATATGGAAATCGACTAGCTTTAAGTTTTTAAAATACCATTGTGTATCGCTTTTCTAATTTTAAATGTAAAAGAATAAAAAAATGTATGTTTTATTTTTCTTGATGACTGTATTCCTTCCATATATTCGCAATCGCGAATTTACGTGAATGGCAGCAGTACGTATCTACTGTATGAAATGTAATTAAAACCGGACAAACATTACATTATTGGAATGCAATATTACTAAAAATTACGGTAACGATATGAGACACTAGCTATAATATTATTTCTGACATGTACACGCCATATAGCAGCGGATTTTATTATTACAATTTCAGGAAAATACTTCCTACAAAAGAAACATACATTATATATATCATTTCCGCGATAACAAATCCAACGTGCAACGAATAATCAAACAGAACAAATTTATATAATAGAGATTGAAAAATAATCATTGTGATAAAGATGCGTTTATTCAGTCAAGTAAAATCAATATTTCAGAGTTGAAAACTCGTTATAATCACGTGAATCGTCAGAGAGCCGGATTTTATGCGATGCGAAGAAAAGAGGAATAAAACACCGCAGTCCGAGAATGTCTCTCTGAGCAAAGATGCATTAAGAGATCAAAAGAAGTAAGATGCAGAGATGAGATCATAGGATGAGTAAAACGCAAAGAAATCTACGTACTCGCGGCCAGAACCCGAAATTTTACGAGCGTCGATGTGAAGCTGAATAAGCGTGAGATGCTGGAGATGCACCAGACGCGAGACAAATCGGACAGCTGTCGGAATGAACATGCGCCGAGATCATACTTCGACAAAAATTTCTGGCAAAGTAATCATTCGTTGAAAACCAGGAGACTGTAATTCGGATGTATACATACAGCTTGGAATAATTCGGGTCGAGTAACATTTTAAAAATGAAAAAATGATACTAGAAAAAAAAGTAATTTTGTAATTAAAGAGCATTTCGAGTTTCTTCCTTCTCTAATTTATCTTCAGCTTTTGGAATGTTTTTCGATTTATTTTAATTAAATCTCTAATTTATGATACTGTATAGTTCCATTTCTTTTTAAAAGAAAATGTATAATTTTATGCTAATGTTGTGATATTTTAATTCTAATATTTATTTAGTTATTTCGACGATCGAACATAAAATTAAAATTGATATAAGGTAAAACTGCATATAATAAACAAATTCCGCTAAAACTCGTATCCGGTTTACAATTAGTCAACCATCAGCCAGCCCTACGGGCCAAAGTCAATAGGTAATATTGCCTGTTTAGAACGAACTAGCCGACCGTGGAGAATGTTCTCTTCGTTCAAAATGAAACGCCAGCCCACCCTCTGCATGCATTTCCGTTCGGTCGCCGTGTTCGTTTGTAACCCGCAAATTTTATCGCGCTAATTATGGTAAGTATGTAAATATAATAAAGAAATAGCGTTAATTCTTACACCTAATAAATTGGTCGACTAGAGAGACTAATGGATAATATTTTCATTTACGTATATAATAGCAACGACTGATTATTTGGAAACAATATAATTTATTTTAAAAAACAACAGATTTGCATTCTACACAAATTTAGCATGCTAATGTCCCATCATCTTCGATAAATTTAATTAAGTTTTACGCTGCATTTGCGAATATATTAGCAATGTGATGAACACGCATATTATGAATACTCCTGTACATATATAACGAATCGATATTAATCATCATTGAAAAATTAGAATAAAAATAAAATATGAGGATAAATAAATATAATATCAATCTTCATACGAAAATTTCAAAGAAAAAAATGACAATACTCTAAGAACGTTAGTAAAATTTTACTATAAATTATAGCGACATACTCTTATTTTTTATTATTTTTATAATTGTACAAAGTAGCTAACAAAAAATCCAATTATTTATAAGTAATAAATTTTACAAAATTTTGAAGAAGAAAAAGCTTAAATAATTTAAGTCCAATTATATTATTAATCGTCTATCGTCATTAATCTAAAATTATTGATTTTATATATGCATAAATTTTTGTGCTTAAAAATTTTTAATAAAAATCTATTACATCTTCTCATTCTAATTTTATAAATATATATTTGTTTTGATAAAAGTGATAAAAGTCCATGTGTGTGTATGTGTGTTATATTTCACGCTCCCATAACATTCACTTCTTACAAAATGTACCATGTAAAGTTCTGCGGTGAAAAATATTGCTTAAGTGCAAGCGGCTTAAGTAGCATATTGCATTTTTTAGTGGCACATCTCAGCCGAGTTTTTAAGCGAAGGCAAGGTTTTTTAAAAGCGTCCATTGTAAACGGGGTTAAACATTAATCCGACTCCAGGGTTAGACGCTCAATTGGAAAATTTCTCAGCGAGGTGGAAAGTCGCGGACAGAAGACCAGTCCTCTGTTTTCCGTCACCTCATCTTGGAGGGCTTCTCACCGCACTCGACGGATGGAACTTCTTCGAGGACAAGTGATTCGTCTCTGCTCTTTCTTGCGCCTCTCTCCCATACTTGCGTACGAGCACACAGTCTCACTTTCAACATACAGCCTTTCTAAAACGAAGACCGCGAAAATGGGGCGAGAGACGCGGAGAAGCGTCTCGCTGAAATTAGAGTAGGACCTCCCCTAGATCTGAAGAGCCCTGGTTCAGCGCACTCATCAACGATGCGACCTCTTCAATTTTCTCCAGCTTTCCTCTACTCCGTGATTTTGCCCGTCCCTTACTCTCTTTCCCATCATCAATTCTATCACCTGCGTTCGTTTCCTATTTTTGTCTATCAATCACGGTATTACATTTTGCTCCAAATATACTCCAGTAATAAAGTAACTAATTGCTATAATATTCTCCGCAGAATCGATAATAGTTTCAAGCATAATCTTTAATAAGCCATCTCGCAATATATATAGATAGCAATAAGTTACGTTGCGCCGAATTATTACTCGTGATAAACCCATGTGCATTGTACTGAGTTATATAGGTACGAATATATTTTGCTGTATGTTACACACCGCGAGCAATATACTTTGGAATGAACTAATCTAGTATATCGCGGATGTTGTTCATGATTAGATATTGTTTCACACATATTCCGCATTGCTATCTTGCTTCAATACAATCCGCGATATATTACATTACGCGGAATATTACGAACAATGTACGTAGGTATACTGAATATACCTTAGGTTTAACGGATCATATTACGTTCAATATAGTTTGTTGTAAATTATGTTCGTATTCTGCGTTAAACCGACTCTTTAGATTACATAATACAACCGAATATATTTTGAAATCAGATATGATAGCACAAACCGTGAATATTCTTATCAACATTTTGAATACATCTTGCTTTTTTTAACTTATCTTGTTTTAATATAGTTTACCATAAGTTATCAGAATATTTCTGATATATATTGGCACTTGAGAAAAAAATGCGATAAATTATTATATCTCAAACATATTTCGCGCGCTATAAAAATTATACTATTCTAAATATATTTTATTTAACATTAACCATTTCATTTCAAATATATATATATATATATATATAGGTATATAATGCTACCTTTTCCTCAATAAAGTTTTTACAAACTTAATATAAAAATATTTGTAAAAAATAATTTCACCGCTATAAAAAAAACCATCCTGCGTAAAATATATTTTACAACAAATTATTTCGATAACCAATATCGCTTCGAATGGAAACCACGACGAAATTACCAACGGTAGAATAATAGTTTCCGCGATTTTCGTACAAACATAATTTGCAAAAAAATTACCATTCTCTAAATAAACATATTGCAATCGGCTGTCTCACTCCAGCGTACTATTATGCTCCGAATTATCTTGCCGCGACTCGCGAGTATAATCCGTGCAGTAAACAACTTCAGTTGAAACATATTTCGCGCACATATATCACGAACGCGATCGGTGGAGCGGAAATGGAAGCGCAATTAATAGAACGGCTGGAAATATTTCGTTGATATGAATTCCTCGTTATACCGCGCATTAATTCTTGCCGCTTCTCTTGAAGAGAAGGGCACGGGCAAAGGGAGGACAGACGAGAGGAAAGCAGGACGTAACGAGAGGACGATGCGGCTGCCGCACTCCACCGATGCACTCGTACCGAATGACTGGGCTCTCCAAGATGTTGACGTTTAAGCGCCTACTTGAAGAGGTGGTCTCTTCTTCAACGGAATCGTGTCGCGTTCTTCAACCTTTCACGGAAGCACCAGACTATAACGATCTTTTCGTCGAATAGTGCGCTGCTGCATCGTTTTCTATCTCATGAATACTATGTTTTGCAATAACATCCGCGATTAGGTTCGTCATAGTAGATTATAATAATTTTATCTCGATTTTGGTTCTGTCATCATTTATATATATCTCAACAGCGTTTGAATTTGTTACATTATCACTATGCTATGATAATAACTGTCTTTCTCTCTGCTTTAAAAGGGAGAGAGAATTTTAAGCCTCGCGTTTAAAGTCAAAATAACGTTGGTGCAATCGGACCTAAATGACATGTGTATATATTATTACAAACTACACCGTAAAGCATGAATTTAAATAATTCTTTTTTAACATATAACTTTGATCTCTGAAGCCGTTTTCTCATAAAAAAGTATGCTACTTTGTAAAAATTGTGTACAAATAAGATAATGTGTGAACCGGAAAACAATTATATCCGTTCAAATTTTATTTGCGGAAGTTCTTTTCTTTTTTGTTCCTATTACTAATAGCAGTATTTTCAATAATAAATATTTAATAAAAATGCAATTTGTTAATAATAAAAATAGAAAATCATAATATATTTACGTACATGTGTTATTAATCTAGGAATATCTATTTATTTACATAACGTCTATTTACACGCCAAATATATACGTTACATAAATTCGAATATTACGATTTTGTAGCAATTATAACTACTCTGTATATATAATTGTGCTATGCAATACAATTATATCGAATATTCCAAGAATCGTTGGAAAAAGCAGATGTTACAAATGACGATTCCAAAATCGATCTTAATGAGACGAAAAAAACACGTAAATCAAATTATATTATGCAATATTGAAATCGATATTTTATCGAATTTTATAAGAAAGTAGTTTTATGTTGGATAGAAAAATAGGACGTATTTTTTCACATACTTAAAATTATCAGAATTATCAATATGAATTTATCATTATAGCTTTCACATTTTACACAATAGAAATTACATACGTAATCAATTCTTATATTGATATTCACGATTCAAGAGATATTCAAGAAATATTTTCTTCGACTACCTCGTGAAAATTTGTTTGTAACAAATGTTTTTCACAGCCTTACATAATTTTAAGTAACATATTCTCATTTTTCGAATTTTTACTTTCAAAATGAAACAAAGATCGCAGTGCTATAGATATTACTTTAACGTACACTGGAGGCACGAATATCGATTAAGAAAAAAAGGACAACTTCTTAAAGACATTTTCTTAAAAAATTTCAATATGGAGTCACGTAATACAAATTAAAAAGACAAATCCTTGACTTACCGGAACTCGCGAGTTGGACGTGACAAAAATGGAGCTCCTCAGCGACGTACATGATCGCTCGTTAGATCGTCCTCCTCCTTTCGCGACATCCTCGTTCCATGCAGGCGCATCGCTAGAGAAGTCACTCGGCCGCTCTCACACCGACTGTGTTTGCACGGCACACTCGCAAATTGACGATCGCGGGCCGCGGAGTTCCACGAAATTACCGGGAGCGCGCGGCGCGCGCGCGATCCCCGGCGTTCGAACGCGGCGGGATATTCGAATCTTGAGCGACTTTAGGACGAAGCGACGCGCGGCTCCCTTCGCGCCGCTTGCGAGTTGCGCGACGCGCCGAAATCATTCGACGCGTCGCCCCGAAATCATTTCAAACTCTCGAATTCGCGGACAAAAAATTAACGGCTTTCGCGAGCGAACACTGCAAAATCCCAGTACCGACCCTAACCCTTTGATCTTCGACAGGCGTCGCTCGATCCAAGGTTATTAGAGCCAAGGTTGACGAAATACGTTAATTCGCCGACGCGAATCTGAATCCGTTACGCCGCGCCGCGACGACACGGGACATGATTCAGGCGAAGATTGAATGCACGTCTGGCGACTCTCGTCAAGTCGTCAGTGCGTCACGAAAATGGCGCGCGCGTGTAACGTACGCGGCACAAAGAAATGGATGGCACTAGAGCGTCACGAGTTCTCAATGAAAACACTGAAATCACCGTACCTTGTTCTCGCGTCGCCGATGATGATGATGCGGTTTTCTTTCTCGTCAAGACGCAGAGTCACTGTAACTTCACGTGTGTCGCGAAGTTGCTCGGACGAAAAGCGAAAATCAAACGACACACTCTGGAGCGGCAAACTTCTCGACACGCGGTGAGGAAGGATGTTCGTGCACTCGTGTTTTGAGAAGCGATATATCGACGCCGTGATGAAGCAATCGCGAGGCCCGAACGCGCAGTGCCGTGTTGATCGCGGTTTCGCGGGCTTCTCCCTCTCCTTCACCTTCACCGATACGTATATAGGAGATAAACGATGATGCGCGCGTTCCGGCGGCTGCGCGTGCACTGCCTTGTGTTCGGTTCCCGTTCTGATACTCCCCCACCCCCACTCCCACTACCTTCGTTCTCCCGGCGGCCGGCCGGCCGCGGCCGCGGAAGCGAGTTAGCGAACGCGTAGCGCGTACGGGACCCTACGCTCCGTCTCCCTTCCTTCCATTGCGCGTTCAACGTTGTTTATCTCTCGCTCTTCGTCTCGCTTGTATACGGCTTATGTACGGCGGCGTAACCGTCTCCGTTTTCCATAGCTTCCTTTTTCCCCTCGCTCTACCACGAGCTCTGTATAGTCCGTATCATGTGCATGCGTCCTCGCAACGCTCCGGAATCCACCAGCCTCTCTTCGCAACACTGCACAAACGCCGCTCGAAGAGGATACATGTCTAGGTATTTTCGAAAAGCGGTCAATTTCCTTTAAAATATACTGCAAATCATACCCTCGCTGGAGAAGATCAGTCGAGTCTTTTTGAGTAACGAATTTCATATAATTTATAATATCAAATTATACAATTTCAGTTATTTTTAATAATTTCTATAAGACGCGCCACTGCTCCTTCTCAACACGTCGCCATTTTAAAACAATGGAGTTAAATAATTCAAGAAAATGTATTAAGGACGCGAATTTAGCTTATTATTTACTAAGTGCATACGTCAATATGAACGTTGTTTACTTTGAAACTAATTACAAAATGGATCGTTTTACATTTTGAGTTATTGCTCCTTTGTAAGAATATACGTTCTTTTCAACATCGTGCTCGTCACTGCTAATATCTATAATGTTTTATAATTCGTTCGAAAAGCTTGTGATTCGATTTATGCTCACAACGCTCTTGGAGTCATTTTATCCTTGTTGTCTGTCAAATCTTAAACAAGGATATTCACACGCGTATGTATATACGAAAGATTTGAAATTCGCAACGTCAACTTCACACCGACGCGCAAACGGTAATTAACTCGCTATGACGATAGCTAACACAGCTAATATTATATATGTTTCCGAGTATCGTCAAACAATGACCGATTGTCATATAATATCATAATTAATCAGAAAATTTATTCGTGTCTCTCAATTCCAAATTATATTGCACGCTTCGAACGTGCAAATAACGTGCATTAACGTATATTAAGATCGTTTTTAGAAATTGGAGCGAAATAAGATAGCTAATATCGAGCAATACGACTGATCACGATCGCGTATTAATTAATTGATGCAACGGAAAATTTGTGAAAATTCAAAACATCAACTGCGTGGAATTCTCTCGTGAAAAGAAAATCATGCAAAAAACCGTCAAATAGTCTCACCAAAAATCTGGTGTACGTATATATTATGGCAAAATGCTATAAAACTAATGCAAAGTCATCGCGTAAGTCGGGCAATAAACATTATGGACAGGCAGGTGTGCAAATCTGTACACAGAGAGAAAAGTATTTGATATTTGTGACTATAATATTGCATGTAACATAAAAAATTATTATATATCAATTAGATGTGACCATACAAAATTATGATTACAAAGTCTATTTTTATGGTTATTACTAAAAAGTAAAATTTTAAGAAACGAATGGTAAATCAAAATAATCATTTTGACCGTAAGAGGTTTTAGCCGTTGATCGAACACATTGAATAATATAATGCTCTGGCGGTACTTGAACTTTTTAATCGAAAAGAGTTTCATTGTAGTGTTTTGAATGTTGATGTTAGCTACAAGAATAATGAATAAATAGTTCAGGTTTTCGTTCAAAATTTTTAAGTTGGCCTTGAAAACTCCTCCATACTAACACTCAATGTGAAATAAGTCTCGTCATTCACAAATCGTACAACTTTTGTATAAAACATTCTTCTCAAAAATGTTTTCTTTATGATATTCGACTGTATACAGACTTTCGATCCACCTTGTATAACATTCCTGAGTACTTTTTACAGTCGTCTTAATAATTTAAAAAGAAGCACAATTTCAGAATTTGCTCTTTGACGTATTGATATTTTGCGAATTGATGTATTTGCGAATGATGGACACACATAAATCTTTCTCCACTAGCATTAAAAAGGATATCGTGTAAGAAAAATTTCGAAATTGCGCTACGAATACGAGAAACGACGATAGAATGCTTAGCGTTACGTACGTACGATAACGATTTACGTACTCACGAAGGGTCTGTTACGTGATCTTCAGATTTCACGCTCGAATATCATTGAGCCTCCTTCTCTGATCTCTCATGCCCAGACGTCTCTCCATATACACGTTTTTGCATACACCCGCGCGGAAAAACATGAGCCCCGTCTCGTCACGTCAACGACGTAAGACGCGCTTTGCAAACGGCCAAGTATCCCATATAAAATAAATTCCACCCTCACGCGTGACTCTGCGCTGCGCAATCCTATCGCATTCTCCATTTCGTTTTATTCGCGAACGTGGTAGACTACTTTTTCGACAATAATTTAACCATGTTACATTATCGGATGTGCGTTCATCATCGAGAGGTGTACTCACATATTCACAATTATAAACGTGAAATCAGTGCTAGGATATACGTTCCGTTAAATCTACGACAAATAAGCGCGTTACCTCCTGTTTAATATTTTCTACATGTTACAATATTTGACAACAAAAAACATTTACATAGAAATTTTGGAAGATTTCATTTTATTTTGTATGTGAAAAGAATGATTTTGCTCTGAAATATCTAAAACTTTAACTAGACGGATCTAAAAATAAAGAGGATATTAAAAATAAGCCGATTTTTTCAGCCAAAAAGTTACAAGTCAAGAGAATAGTGTTTTTTTTTGTAAATTTTGATTTACTAGTAGTTCTTATAATATTGTATAATATAGGAGAAATAATTAAGATGTTATTTCTTACACATTTTTTTATTAATAACTTTTTAACGGATAACGCGCGCGCGAGCGACGGTTAAAATCTTTTAAAGATCATGATCTTGACAACATATTTACCATTTTATTACATCCGAGAAATCGTCTATATTAAAAAAAACTAATTTCTTTTACAGAGTAAAAAAAATTATTTCTTTTTAGGCAAAAAATCAGCCCTTTCTTAACATTTTTCTTTGGATTATCAAACTAATTGTAGTAATGTAAAACGCTCAAACTAATTGATAGAATGTCAAAAGTTTTTGCAACATCTTTTCGTATATTAACTTTTGCTCCCATGCGAGCAATAAGAACTTTGGATAGCAATCGTTCCACAAGCATATGTCCGCATTAGTAATGCGCCGTTGTGGAAATTGCGAAATGTATAATAATATGAAACCTGAGCGAGGGAGCGCGGCGACGCGTTAATCCCAGAAGAAATCCGTCCGTAATCGAAGAAGACAATGTGTACGAGGCTTTAAAGGAGTCAACGGGGTTTGCGATACGCGTATATATTATATGCGGGATTGGGTATCGGAGAGTAGCTCGGATATGTACCTAAGTATATATTGAGTATCGAACGTGCCCTTGAGGGATAGTACACGGCCGAACGAGAGGCGGAGGCCAAAGACGAGAACCGCAGAGATGGAGAAGGAAGGAAAAAGCGATCGAGATTGAATTATGGCTCGCGGCTTAAACGCCGGATTCAAATCGATCCCATATATCACATTACCTGACACCTTTATTCTCCTTTCTGCGGTCGCATCTCGCCCCTGTTCCCAGGACATCCTATTGTTTTACTTCTGTCTCTTCATCTTTCTCTTACTCTCGCTCTCTCGTTATTTATCTCACATGCAATTAGATATGAGTTGCTGCGTTGTGTACACACAATATAATATCTTAACCATAAATGACGTGTTTAGTTCCTACTGCATAAAGGATGATTTTACAGGCAATTATAGTACCTTTTAATATCAATTTTAATAAATTTTTCAATTTTTTTTCGATTAGAGTTAACAAATTTTTTTTATTTCTCACATATATTTTTGCATGTGCTTCTTGCAAAATCTTTTTACGTTACAGATTATCGCTACGTTGATAGAAAAATGAAACGACTCAAAAATTAATAACTTTTCAGTAGAGCATTTAAAAAATTCTTTCTGAATTGGAACAAGGTTTTAATTAAGTTAGTGAATATGCATAACTTTACTTTCTTTCCGTGTTATACTTTCAATTTTGAATATTCATTAAAATTATATTTTATATGAGTTAAAAATTCGCGAACACTGCAACTCTGTGGAAGGTATAAAATCGTACAACTTTATTCTTTACCAGAGTTGCGGCATTTTTCCATATAAGTAATATATTGACAAATATGTTTTTCCACAAAAATATATTATAGCCTTTATATGGTCAGTTTTATTTAATAAATTATCTCAAAAAGACACTAATTTTCTGCTTGTGTCACTTTTTTATCAATTTTTATCGATTTTATGATATTATGTACTCCAGGTTCCATTTTAAGAATGTTTTAAAACAAAAAATTACTAATCGGAGCGCAGTTTGCTTCAACTAAAAATTGTAAAATTCATATACATGCAAATATTATTAGACATTGAGATCCGCTTTGATTAAATCGTACGACCTTCTTCACTTAAAAATAATTGCGAGCAAAGATGAAATTGTGATTGTGCTATATATTATTTACAAATTTAAATGTAAAATCGCGAGATTATTTTCTTTCATGTCGATTTTTCAGCCTATCGTTTATTAATCAGAAAATTCGATTCGCGACAGCGATAAATCAGTCGCGCGTGAAAAGTCTTGCACATCGTGTTGCATTTCTATCGCGAAGTTTCGGAATTGCGAGCAAAAGAAAAATATAGATCCGGGAAACGAATTGTCATCATATATCGAAGCTCGCAGTTTCATACTCATCTCAGTGAACAGAAACAAAAAGTTCGCCGGATAGAAATATCATTCGGTATCTGTCAAATGTAAAACTAGCGCAACAAACGCCTTTTCCGCCATTCACGTAACAAGCAAATTCAAAATTGTCAAGCCAGGATAAGTTTGCATTCTAATTTAGAACAGTAATAAACCGTAGTAACGATACAATATTATTTTTACATAACGTAATTATGGAATTGCAGAAATAAAGATAAGAAGAGAATCCGCTAATTAAAATCTCTGTTTTAATGATACATACTTCGGTAAACGCAGCTTTTATCTTTTATACATATATATAATTTCTCGGAACGCCTGTTGATTTATTCAAGAGTATTGCTTTCGTCGCATGCGTCAATCGTAAATCATAACGAGCTGCGATAAAAAGAACTACAGTAGCTTGCTTTTATTTACGTTACCATTCGCCGGCAATTATCTCGGCGCTAATACTTGAAAAGTCGAGATATCATCAAAACAGTTCCATAAATTCGACATAATCGCGAGCGCGTGCTTTTGCCAACGAGCGAAGCCTATTTTTCTACGCCGGATACAGAGAAAAGAAGGATTCGCTATTACGTTGCAGCGGCCACCTTTCATCCCTTCCGCGCGATAATTTTCCCGTGTTTACGGTCCGCGAAACATCCTATCATTTTTCCTTGCCACCGGCCACAAAAAAAAGGAAGGTTTATATTACGAGAATGCGGGAAAGGTCGGGACAGAAAACTAAAGGGAAAAAGCACATAGGTATGAGATTGGAAACATCATCGATCGCACAATATCCGCGCAATATGCGCTTCTCTGCAAGCGCTTCTGCATTCGCGTGCATAAGCGCGATGCGTGTGCGCGAATCGGATCGAATTACGGTAATCAACCGGCCTCGAGCTTATCGGAAACGATTGATGAAACTTGCCGTGAAACACATTCGATTTGCTTCCACGAAATTCTACCTTATTTATGAGCTGAACGTCCAAAAACCTATATGACTAATTAATGTCTATTTCAACCAGTATAGATTATTTTAATTTTCGTTTAATATTTATTCGTTATGTTTTTCTAAGCAGGTATTCATAATCGATATTATATAGTCTTATATTTAAGGACACACGTTATCTTAAATACAACCTTAAGATGTCTCAAAGCCATTTCAGAGAGTATTAGTATCTTAAAATATTACTTACGATGGTCTTGAAATGAGAACGGACGATGATTACCTTAGAATAAAAAAAAGATAATATTAAATAAATTGATCCGAGATTAAAGTTACTCTACATTGATGGAAATGGACATAAGTATAAACTGTAATAAACTAGGGATCGACCTGTATTCAATCTTATCATGAAACTTAAAATTACCTAGCATAAAATACGGTAATGTCCGTAAAATACGTGAGTATTTATTTTGAGGGCATAATCGAGACGTGTCGTGCGACTAGATCTTAAGTGTGTCTATTAAATCTGTGCTATTTTCTACCCGGAAACGCGCTCGAAGTTCGAAACGAGTTTCAAGACCTTATTTTCCTGCGTCGCAAGTCACGTTTATCACGCGCCGAAACTTATGCGATGCAAATCCATAAATTTGAAGTGCGTCCTAATCACGTGCCTGTTTCGCTTCCATTGAGACATTCTCATTGGATTGGGCGCTCTCTCCTGGGAGATACCCGAGGATACTATGTTGCATAGGCGTACATACCAGGCTTACACATCGATCGTGTACCACATCCTTTCTTATCTTTATGCTTTCCGCACGATCTTGTAACCCGGACCGATACTAGGAAAGAGACTTCCTATTCCATTCCATTCTGTGCACTCTGGCGTCCTTCACCGCCTGGTGAATGCCGGAGTTCGCGCGCGAACGAGTTTTGTTATGGGAAATTGTACAGTTGTCCCCGGTATTATCGCGCGATAGCGTAAGCGACGTCAAAATGCAGCTTAGTCCACATGAAATGCGACAGACCGGCCAACCGGCCGGTGTGTGTGATGGTTGTATACAACAAATATGACTGTCGCCACTGCGAATTAAACACGCGTTGTATCGTACATACAATTTGTCTGATGTAATTTGTTCGTGTGTACGAAATAAGGACAAACAAATCTCGTCATTCAGGATCAAGTCGCTAAATATTAATGTGCTTTCAAAATCTTCTATAGCAGCCAGGTCTTTATTTTCTAGCCAGTTTTCAGCTTCAAAATTTTTCAATGTGCGACAGAGAATACAATCTCAAGATAGCACAACTGGGCACTTATCATGAAACAGTCAAAGCTGATTATCCGTCCTTGTCTAATCCACCTAATAACATGAAAAGAACCACAAAAACGTGAATATTATCCTACGAGGTTTGGTACACGAAAAACAAAATCTTGAGAAACAAAATCTTTATCTTTTATGAAATAAATCCAATTAAATTTATTCTGAATTCAGTCAATTATTTAATCGACCGGTAAAGAAGTCAGATATTGTTAAAGGTAATAATATTGAAAATTCTCCTAATAAGTAATAAATATAAATAAAGGACAAACAGACAATTGGGAATTAGCACAGTGGTCGGTGCGAAATACTCTTCAAAAAAGCTTTATCTTACATAAATGAAATGAGATTTGTACATGTTTCAGCTAGTATTCTAGCCTGCTTCAGTAAAAGACATACGATGGGCCCGTCATAATCAATGAAATTGAAGACGTAAATTTACGATATTAACAAAAATTGGCATAATTTGGTCACAATCGTTGTGCAGCGATTCTTACTCCATTAGAGAGTAGTTCTCAGATATTGTTAACTTTCTACAATATCCGACTTCTTTACCGATCGATTTCATACATATTTATCTGCATACATCACTAATGCTCCTTTGTAAGTTTCGCAAAAGTGAGATTTCTTATCTCTTTTGTTGTGAGAAATATATCAAATCCTTGTTCGAGAATTTGTTTAATTTCTATTATCATCATGGAGTCCATACCAAGTTCGACCAGAGATGAATTTGGACTTGCAGCCTTTATGTCACTTATGCCTATAATATAAAATAAAAAAATATTATGATTCTAGTGCATTTTTCGTAAACTGCAAACAAACAAATACAATAAGTATTTGCAAAAAAATAAGTCTGCATAAGAATACCTACCTAAAATATTAGCAACTGTTTCTACCAAATTTCCAAATCCGTAACGTCCCACTGTTTTCTCAGCTACGACCGTACTGCTCACAATCGGCCGGCTTTGAAGTAAAAACTTATCGAGCTCGTTGAGACAGCAGAAAATTTTCTGGCGTGCGGTGCCACCGATAACTATTTCCTTACTGTTTTCCTGCACATCTCCGACGAGACCCACGTCACCAATAGCTCCCCACTGAATCGCCAATCCAGGTAATCCTTCCTCCGCTCTCTTCTCGCAAATTCTCTCCATGACGGAGTTGGCCATGCCATAATTAGTCAGTCCAGCGATTCCTCTGCCGCAGGAAACGGAAGAAAACACTACAAAATGCCGCATTTTCAGACAGATTTTCCTAGAAAGTTTGTCCAACATGTGCGTTGCTCGAGCCTTCGGTTGGAAGGACACTGCAAATGTCTCTGCGGTTTGGTTCTTGAGGACGTTGTCCTTTAATACTACACCAAGATTGAATATTGCGTCCACCGGTGCTTCTTTCTCCGCAGTCCGTAAAAGATATTCGCAATCTTTGAGGTCAGCAACATCAATATTTTTGATAATCAGAACGTTTACACCATACGACTTCCATAGTCGAACTTTCATGCGTTGATAACCGTTTTTTATTCCATTTCTTGAAATCAGAACGACATTTCTGGCACCACGAAATATAAGCCAGTCGGTTAATTCTAAACCAAATCCGCCCAGACCTCCTAGTATAATGTAACTCCTATCTCTGAGACAATAATAGCGACGATACGCGAGAATGTGCTTATCTAAAGGTTCATCCTTTTTATGAATATTTATTATTATCTATAAAAATAATCATATTTTAAAAGTGCACGTTATAAGTATGTGAAATAAGTTTATAATAAGGCTATTTATGAATAAACCTCTTTGTGTTACTATTAATCAGGGTAAGCATACCTTTCCCATATGCTTTCCACTCGCTATGTACCTAAAAGCTTCTTCGATATTTGTTTTAGGAAAAATTTTTACTTGAAGTGGTTTGATTATTTCATTTTTTAGACCATTGGCTACCATTTTGGACAATAGGGACGTATACTTGCGATTACCAGTGATCATATTCTCCAATATAATTCCATGAAAGCTAATACCTTTCTGAAACGCGCACATACTTAAAGGATTATTAGAAACAAAATCAAATTTGCCAATCTCTAAAAAATGACCGTTTTGCGCTAAACATCGAACGGATGCGATTAATTTTTCTTCCGCCAATGAATTTAACACGATGTCGACTCCGCGACCTTCCGTTTGTTGTATTATCATTTGCTCAAAACTAGTATCTCGCGAGTTTCCAATATGTCCATCCGAAATGATGGGAAACATTTTCTTAATGAAATTCCGTTTATCGTTTGTGCCTACGGTAGTAAACACCTCGCATCCTTCGTTAAGAGCGAGATGAATAGCTGCTTGTCCAATGTCTCCAGTACCAGAATGTATAAGTATTTTATCGCCTCTTTTCATTTTTCCATAAATGTATAGGGCTAAGTAAACCGTACTGTAAACCACCGGGACTGTCGCTGCTTCTTCGAATGTCCACGTGTCGGGTATTTTCCAACACAGATCTTTATCTTTCGCAACAACGTTTGCTATACAACTAAAAAGAATAATTTTATAATAATTCATTTTTAATTCTATAATATCACACAACATACTAATTTTATTAAGTATTATTTACTCAGTCTCACGAATTCCCATTACACGTTGCTTGTTAGCATCCCATCCCACATATTCCATTCCAATAGGAAAATATTGATCCAACCGTTCTTTCAAAAGCGTTTGAGTAAATATTATTTTACCAGTCGTAAGCAATACATCTTTGAAATTCAGAGATGAATAAACAACATTTACTAAATCCTCATGACGAGACTCAACCGATCTATTGTTCTCTACCCAATAAAATGTACTTAGATCACCACAAACCTATAGAAAATTTTTCTTAATGTGTCACATATATAACAAAATATATACAAATAGAAACAGCGTGACAGTATTAAAAAAAAACGAGATACGTAATATTATTGTAGCAACTAATATGTTTTGAAAAGATTTATACATACCAATTGACGGACATGAGCGGTAGGTACAGATATGGCTTTGGGTTGTGGTAATTTCAAATGTCTGTATGATCCCCAGGTTTTATTAGATCGCAATACATTAATGGTCATATCTTTCTGCAATTGCTGTAGATAGAAGGGGTCTTGAATAGAGAATTTTGGGCCTTCCTTATCTTGAATGAGCACACCTCTAACAAGTTCTCCGCCTGGCTCTTTCCTCAAGCAATTAATAAAACCCAATAAACCGCATTCAAAATCTCTCTCTCCAACAATTATGATTCTATTATTCTCATCGAGCTTGTTCTCATCGTTCACCAGCGGCTTTAGATCTTCCAGCCAATTAAAGTTATCATTACTTATGTGAACAACAATCCTTTTTTCTATCAAAATTTTCTTCTTTAGAAGCACAATTATTTCTTCATCAGTGCATTTTTCAAGAACAACATTTAATTCGTATTGTTGTAAATGTTTAGTATAGTCAATTACGTCACATTTTTCACGCGTCAACAGGTAACCACCTTCTCTCAAAAATGGCAATAGTCGCTCTAACGATTCATGTTGTTTGGTCAAAAGGTTGAATCCAGCAACAATTAAAGCTTTGTCATCTAAAGATGGTTTTTCAGAATCTCTGATTGAAAAGTTTTGCGATAAATCTGGACCAAATCGATTCGGCGATGTTAATAGAGTGATACTGGTTTGTATTAACGGCATATCATTAAATGCTTCAAGCAGCAACGAAGATGAGAGATATTCTAATGCAACATCATCTTCACGTTCCACTAGTTCCACAACTTTCACTTTGACAATTTGATGATCTTCCACTGCGAGTTGCGCCGATATCCGAATTGCTTCGTACAAACAAATCCGAGCGCGATCGCAATGAGCTACAAATGTATATTCCTCAAGAACAGCATCTTGGGCTACATTTCGGCGATTGATTTGAGTGGTTTTAAGACCTCGTATCTCTATTCCCCCAGCTTTAATCGCGTCTATCTCTTTGTAAATTTGTATCGGTAATGCTGTAATAATACATAATATATAATAATACGCTTTATGTCAGAGATTTTTTATATTGTATGATATTTATATGTATATTGAACAAATATTTCTCAGTAATTGAAGAACAATTACGTTTATCAATGTCTGTTATAACTTCTCCACCATCCGTGATATCCTGCAGCTTCCAAGCGTGAAGCACCGGATTAATCACTATTTTTTGAATATTCGTAGGAACATACAGATCCCTAGTATCGTATCCGATAAATTTCATCTGTAACATAGAGTCCATGAATGTTACCCAATTATTTCTCCAAATGATATGTCCTTTTTTGCCTGATAAAGATGCACTCTTCAATCCACGAAACCAGTCGCTGTACTGATATCCACGCAATTTCAATTCCTTATAGATATCACGTGCAGTCATGAGTTCTTCTTCATCATTATCTTCCGGTAATAGATTTGTCGGAATCATTTCTTGTTCTGGATTCAATGTTTCGTATACTGTACCTGTCACAATAACGCTATCTCCTTTGGTTATTTCAAACTTCCCATCTATAATATTTTTATATATTTATTTATACGCATTCTTATGATTATGCTACTTTATTTTTACTTTTTTAATACCTTTCTGTATCGCAATTTTCAAATTTACAGCATCATTTTTTGACAAATGAATAGCACGAATAAAGTTTACATCTCGAAAAACTATCGGTAGTGTTTTGTATATTTGCTCTTTTATCATGCCGACAGTTTCCCAAACAAGTGCAAGATAACCTGTCACGGGTAAAAAATTGCTTCCATCAATTATATAATCACTCATATAATCATAATCCTCATTGTCGAGTAAAATTTCGACATATCTTTCTCTACATTTTATGGACTTTTGTATTTTATACTTTGGTATAAACCAATCTTCGGAATGATCCCATCTAATGTGACATTAAAGAGTAATATATGTTTTTATTTATTATATAATTATATGTATATATTATCATACATTTTTTAATATTTAGAATTTTTTTAAATTGTAGTTTTAGGGACACATTCTCCCCACATTAAACTTTCAAAGAACGCAACAAAATTTTTTTACCACATCAAAGAGGCTGACCTTTTGTCTTAAATGCATTTTTCAGAGCTTTTCGACATTTACATGATTTTTTTATTAATATATAACTTTTTGTGATATGCAAAAAAATTACAAGCGTTCTCAAAATTTTGAACAATGGTGTATATATATATATATCTATTTATCTTATATGAACAATCTTTAGATTACAATTACGGCAATTACTTGTACCTGATCGATGGAGAAATCATAGTAGTTCCTCTACTAACTGGATATTCCACTGGTGGATACAAATTTGCAACTTGCGGCTGTAGTCCAAAGTTGTAGAGCCTTCCAATTCCTTGAAAAGTTACATTGTTATTTTGTTCAGTACGTTGAGTCAATACAATGTTTGTCACTTCTGGATGCAAAGATTCTTTCAATACGTTCTGCAGAACGCCGCATGGTGCGAGTTCGATAGTAATAGCGTTACTCGGAATTAAATACAATGTTTGTTCAAAGAGAACGGTGTTTAATATACTACGCGTATGATAGTTCGCCGATGATAATTTTGATGCTGAATTAACCCATTCGGTACGAGGTATGGAAGTGCTGATCCACTTTGGACTTCGTTTCTTCGGCCAGGGTATTAGTTTGTTCAAATTAAGCAAAAGTTGAGTTTCCGCGGATGCGAGATACGAACTATGATACGGTATGTTGCAATAGATCTCCTTCACGTAAATGTTATTCACCTGATACAAAAATGCAGCATATGCAATTGTAACAAATTGTATCTTTTAAACTTAACGATTCGATATTTTAATAACTATTAAGTAAATTTTTCCATTTAGAAAATATAAATCCTATCTTCAAATCTACCTGTAATTTTTTCATGAATTCTTGTACAGATTCTGTAGGTCCACTCACAACGCTATTGTTCTCACTATTGCGGCATACTATTTCAATGTCTGTTGGACATATGTTTTTAAGATAATCATAACCTATTTTGACAACCGCCATTGAACTACGAATTATTTTTCCTTCGGCACATGCCAAACCAATAAAGTATGCTGATAAAATAGTTTGTTCAATAGTGAGACATCCATCTGCGTACGCGCAACCAAGTTCACCGCCAGAATGACTAATCATGTAATCCGGATTAATTCCTAAGGACGTTAGGAGATCTACTAAACCGACCTACAAGTATGTATATTCCAAATACTTATAACAGAATACTTATAACAGAATAACGTATTTAAAAAATTTTTTAATAATAAAATAATAAAATGTAATGAAATATCTAATAACGACACATAAAGATATTTACTGTAGGTATATTTTTCACTGATAAATATAATATAATTGATACTAACATATACCTCTGTGAAATATAATACTATACCTGAATAGCGATGATTCCAATAAACGCGTTTAATGCGTTTTCGCATACTTCTGTATTTGTCAAAATGTCCTTGACGTTTATATCATATGGTTTTAAAATATCGTAGCATTTTCTTATCGTTTTTGCAAAAACGCGAAATTTCAATAAGTTTCGACCTGATAAAATTTTAATTAAAAAATTGTGTTATTTTATTTAATATTCCCCTTATAAACTATAGAATATTAAATATATACCCATTCCTGGCCACTGCGAACCTAAAGTTGAAAATACGAAGCAGACGGGTCTTTTCATGCTATTACAATTTTGAATTTCCTTTATTGAATCTTGTTGGAAAGAATTTAGTATTATGTACCCTCTCCATGAGTGGCCGTCTAAATTGTCTGCATAGATGTCATGTAATAAACGGATGTATTCTACATCTATCGGACGATTAGCAATCTATAACGATAAATTTCTTGAAATAAAAATTACGATATAATGTCTTTAATATTTAAAGCTCTCAAAGCTTTTTAAATATCTACTAACATCGTTTAAAAATAACTTCACTGATTCTTCAGTACGTCCAGATAATATTACAAGTCTAGGTAAGCCATCATTCGGTGCTCCATTACTAACTTTCTGTTTACGATTCCGCTTTAATAACGTATGAGCGTTGGATCCTCCAAAACCGGAAGAATTGATTGCTACATAACCATTTTTAATTGGCATTGGCTCTTGAACGACACAAATACTTCCATTTATCAAGGCATCCATTTCATTTCGTGGTGACGTATAATTGATGTTTGGTGGAACAAATCCGGTTTCGAACGCTATTATTACCTTCGAAAATTAGATTATAATAATTTAAAAATTAATAAATTTATATATGATATTGTGACTTTTATCCAACAACTTTTACCAAAAAAAATAGATCTTTCGTTTGTACACTTATATATATATGTATATATGTGTAAAATATAAACTAATTTTATTATGATAAATAAAAATGGAAGCCACTTGTTTTACCTTAGCGATTTGACTAAAAGCACTCGCGGCTTCAGCATGACCAAGATTGGATTTTATGGAGCCGATCATTAATGGAATTTCTCTATTCTTACACAAAATATTGTAAATAGATATTATTTCTTGAGCATCACCAACTTTGGTACCGGTACTATGTGCTTCAATGTATTCCAAGCAAGATATTGGTATTTCGCATTCATTGTAAAATTCCGTTAGCAGAGTACTTTGCATATGGATCGATGGATATGTTATTCCTTCTTCTTTGTAACCATCGTTGTTTAATTTTATATGAGGACATATGGCATAAATCCTCTTTGCATTTTTCGCCTTTTGAAGGTATATTACGCCTACCGTTTCGCTACGTGAATAACCGTTTCCAGCGGAATCGAAAGGTCTGCAACAACCGTCGGGTGACAAAATACCTACAGATACAAAGTATAGTATTATGCAAAGTATATTATGCATGTAGAATGCATCTTTTAATATATGTATATTCCTCATTTATTGCTAAATTAACCTATGCTAAAAAAATTTAAATAATATCAGTTTCATCCTTGATGAAATAATATTCTATTTTGTGAAATATTTTATTACAAACATTTTATCGAGGTTACGCAGCACGTTGAATTCATTTATTTTTTATAAATGAGTCCTTTAAATTTTATACCTATTGTGTATCAACAGGCCAATAAGTTTTAAATAAAAATATTAAGATTAATAAATTATAATATATAAAGATACCAAGACGAGCGAGTTGCAGATTTATGAATGGATGAAAACATAAGTTTGCAGTTCCAATTATCGCATCTTCGCATTTTCCCGACATAATATAATGATAACCAAGAGCCAAGGCGTAAAGACCAGAACTGCATGCTGTATTGACGGTCTGAGATGGTCCTTTTAGATCCAAGTAATACGAAATCGTATTAGCTATTCCAAAAAGGCTACATCCGGTAATATTCCAACCAATATCACCTAACTAAATTGCAGAACATTAACGGTTACAATTATAAATGTCAAAGATATCAAAATTTTAATTTAACAAAGGCTCTCAAAATCAATAAATAAATATGTAAGATGTAGGCAATTGAGAGCAAACGCAGTTAGATTTAGCGCACATATATTTCATAACTCAGAGATCAGTATATAACATTTATTATTAATACGAACGTTTCGACTTCTTTTTAAGTCATCTTCAGCATATCTATCTAGTTTTTAATTAAATTGTTTCATTACTTGATAGATTGAGATGATTGACAATATTCCAGTATTGAAAATAACCTCCTTAATCAGCTGTGTGACTGTTAAGATCTAAAATGTGTGTGTTGTTATAAATAAACTCTCTTTTAATGTTTTAGTATTTATGACTTATAAAGTGTTTTTAAAACTTAGTTGACATGCTCAATATTTATGTATCATTGGTAATGACAAAGTGATTCTGATTTGAATTGTGGCAAGGAATTAATACTCTCTAAAATGAATTTTATAAATCTTATTAACCCCTTGAGTGTCAGTGACGCACATATGCGCAGAAAAAAGTCGTGTCATTTTCGTCTTATGACGCATATGTGCGCATTTGAAAAAAAACATGTTTATACTTCATCGATTCGACTGTAATTTGTTAAATCATGGTTTTTGAGGTCGCTGAATCCAAATTTGAAATCGGATTTTCAAAATTCAAAATGGCGGATC